>NW_006399855.1:3682062-3683511 GCF_000299155.1 Elephantulus edwardii | reverse complement strand
TCAATGTCAAGAAGACAAAGATTCTCACTACTGGACCAATTGGCAGCGTCAGGATGGATGGCGAAGAGATTGAGATTGTTCACAGCTTCAGTTTGCTGAGCTCCATAATCAACACTCTTGGCACCAGCAGCCAGGAAATCAAAAGATGTATTGCGATGGGAAAGTCTGCGGTTAGGGACCCCTCTAAAGTACTCAAGAGCAATGGTGTGTCTCTGGAGACTAAGGTGTGTCTGATACAGGCCATGGTCTTTGCAGTCACTTGTTATGCATCATAGAGTTGGACAATGACTAAGGAAGATAGAAGGAGAAACGATGCCTTTGAGCTGTGGTGCTGGAGAAGAGTATTGAGTAGGTGAAAGGACTGGGCAACAATAATACAGTATGCCTTCTAGGTTCATAAAAGAAGAAAATTATTTTGGCATCAATAATTTTATAGAACATTGCCAAGTTTCACCTTTCTTAAACTTGTGTTCATTCCAAAACTGAAAAATACAACATAACTGGAAGTCATGCAAGTGTGCTCATTAAATCCATGAAAACTTAGGAGGCACAGATTTGTTGCTAAAATTGTATTAACTCATTTCATTAGGAAGGACAGTTAAGAACAAAATAATGTAATATAATTAATTGTCTCATTAAAATCTTTACTCCATTTTAGGAAGGACTACAGGGAGGTGGGAGACAATTGGAGGAAGGAGAAAAAGAAGGACAAATATATGCTTTAGAATTGTTCTTGGCTTTCCTCATTCTCCTTTCCTCAAGTCCATATGAGCAAAAGCCAAGCAGTTAGAGAGGTGTCATTATCCTTTTTGTGCCCTACCTCATTTGAGCAGTGAAATTATTCCTAAACACTATATAATTAAGAAGGTGATTATATTTTTTCTTTTAAAATGCAAGTCTTCCAGTTTATATAGTGGTAATTCACATCTGATGACATGCAGGTGTTATAGTTCACTTTATAGGTAGAGGCCACACTTTTTATTTGGGCCATGACAGAGAAAAGCAGAAAAGAACGTTAATATTGTATAGATCTTGTAAAGGAAAATATGCTTGAATGATCTGCAGAATAGAGAATTGAACCATCAGTGAAATAATCAGGCACTAGAAAACCATAACATAGAGATATATTTATGTAAATAAAGAAAAATTAGTTTTCATTTAAATTTTGTGATGTATATACTCTCCATGAGTCCCTGAGTAGGACAAACACTTACTACACTCAGCTGCTAACTTGAAGGTTGAGAGTTGAGGTTCACCAAGAGGCTCTTTGGAAGAAAATCCTGGTAATCTACTTCAGAACGATCAGATGTTGAAAATCTCATGAAATATAATTAAACCCTGCCATGTGAGTTTCCATGAGTCCGTATCATCATGGTAACAATTTGATTGTTTTATTTGTGATTCTAGGAAGAAGGATTGGCCACCCACTTCTGAAATAGCAGGCCTCTG
>NW_006399855.1:3677667-3678439 GCF_000299155.1 Elephantulus edwardii | reverse complement strand
TATTCTTACTCAGTTGCCACTAATAACATCTTGCACAACCATAGTAGAATCATACAACCAGAATATTGAAATTGATGTAGTCAAGACAAAGAACATTTCCTTCACAACAAAGATCATTTATGTTTTCCTGTAACATCCATGCCTATTTGTTTCTGCTCTTCTTCTTCCTTAAGGAGTAGCAATAATATCTTATTCTTTTTGCTAACACTTTAATTTCAAGAATGATATATAAATAGAATGTGATGGAATAGTGTTCTAAATGGAATTGTACCATACATCAGCATAAATATTTAGGACTGACTTTTTTCTTCCAGGTTATTGTATCTATCAATGGTGGTTCATTCTATTCTATTACCGAATAGTATTCCACAGGTGTATCACAGTTTCTTAACAATTCAGCTTTTAGAAGGGCATGTGCTTTGCTTCTAGTTTTGAGCTATTACCAAATAAATCTGCTATAAATGTTACTATACGTGTATGTGTGTGTGAACACGAATCTTCATTTTTCTGAAATAAATATTAAGGAATGCAGTTACTAGACCATATGGTAATTACATGGTTAGTTTTTGTTTGTTTGTTTGCTTCTTTGTTTGTTTTAAAAAGAAATAGGCCAACTGCTTTCCTGTATGGCTATACCATGTTACATTCCTAACAAGAATGTATGAATTTATGAATAAACAATTCTCTACACCCTTGTCAATTTTTTGTGGTTGTCACTGTTTTGTTTTAGACATTCTGACAAATATGCTGTCAGATTGTAATTTTTTGTTCT
>NW_006399855.1:3673682-3677227 GCF_000299155.1 Elephantulus edwardii | reverse complement strand
TTGTTTGGTTATCTGGTCAGTATTTTAAACTCAATTTTGTCTATCATTAGTGTTTTCAGCACATTTCTCACAATATTATATATAGTACTTGCTTAATATATTACACTTTGTATACATTTCTTATCAGACTACTGTATCATCATTTTATGAGTTTGAAGTTTGAAAATGACACAGGATAGAACAAGGTTCAGATCTATCGTTCATGAGATGGCTAGGGAATGTACGCAACTCAACAACACCTAACAGCAATACATTTGCTTACTGTGTTCTTTTGTCCTTGTGGATGTTGCAAAGTTTCTTTTTCTCTGTTTAGTTTTTGCTATGAAAACTGCTCCTTGGCTTATGGTATATTATTTTCCTTTTGCTTTATCTGAAAAAGACATTTTTTCCCCTTTAATTCTTTTAAAATATTTGTTGGGTATGTTGTTAGGTGCTGTCAGGTCATCAACAATCAATGTTGTTGTTGTTGATTTTGCCTTGAGTCAAGCATGACTCATAGAGACCCTATGAACAAAAGACCAGAAGCCCCTCTACAACTGTTGACATTCACCAAAGTTCCTAGAGTTTATGAAGCCACGTTGTTTAGGAAGTGATGCCACTCCTGCTTCCAAACCTGTAGTAATGTTATAAACAACTGACCTAAACCTTGTCCTATTTTGTGTCATCCTCATAATCATTCATGTTCATACTCAAGCGTATTGTTACAGTCACTATAATCCACATCCTATTGAGGGGTTTTTCTCTTAAACTTGTTCACTTTTTCAAACATTATTTCTTTTTCCAAGAACAAGTCTATAAGAAAACATACCCAAAGTATGTTACAAGTTTCACCATTCTTGCCTTCAAGGAGCACCCTAGCTACCCTTCCCCTGAGATAAATTTGTTTGTTCTTCCAACAGTCTATGGATATTCAATATTCTTCACCAATATCAATATCACAATTCAAAGGCATTCCTTTTTCATTGCTGTTGGTGTTATGTGTCATTGAGTGACCTGCATAATAGCTCTCTGCACAATAGCTCTGAACCCTACTTTATGCTGGGTCAATCTCACTGTCTCTCACAGTGACCCTCAATAAGTTACTGTGTCAGTCTCATCCAGCCCTGTCCCTCTACCATTCCAAGCATAATGTCATTCTCCAAGGCAACATGCCCAAAGTATGTGAGTTGGAGTCTCAAAATTCTTGTCTCCAAAGGGCAGCTTGGTTTCACCTCTCTGTTAGTTCTCTAGGCAGTTCATGGTATGTTCCAGCACCACAATTCAAAGGTGTCAATTCTGTTATCTTTGGTCATTGTCCAGTTCTCTGATACAAAACAAGTAATTGCAAAGACCATTGCCTCTATCAAGTGCACCTTAGTCTCTGGACTGACATGATTGCTCTTTACCACTCTGGAGAGGTCCCTGACAGCAGATTTTCCTAATGCAATTCATCTTTTGATTTCCTGACTTCTGATGCCAAGAATCTTGATTGTGGAACCAAGTAAGCTGAAATTGTTAGCAATCTCCATCTTTTCTCTATCTAGCATGAAGGTGCCATTTGGTCCAGTGGTGAGAATCTTTGTTTTCTTGATAATGCACTTCAATCCATATTGCAGAATAGAGTCCTTAATCCTCTGCAGCAAATATTTCAAGCCCTCTTCAGTTTCAGCAAGCAAGGTTGTGTCATCTGCATAGTAGAGGTTATTGATAAATCTTTTTCCAATCCTGTTTCCACATTCCACTGCATACAATCCAACTTTCACATGTGTAAGAAGGAATGGACAAAATCAAGACTTCCAGTTCATCTTAATCTTTAACTCATCTCCTTACTTTTTAGCACATGAAAGAAGTTTTTGACAGCACATTTTCCCAGAACAATATAGCTTTTTATATCTTGACTGCTGCTGCTATGATTGTTGATTGTGAATCCAAGTAAAATGATAATCATACCTATAGAGAAAATTATTTCACTATTTATCATGTTTCATGTTTATTCAGTTATGAAAGGTTTAGTTTTCTTGATATTAAGGTGTGATCCATATTGAAGGCTATAGTCTTTGATCTTCTTCTGTAACCATTTCAAATTTTCTTCAATTTCTACAAGCGAGATTGTGTCATCTGTGTAACATAGGTTGTTGGTAAGCATTCTTCCATTCCTAATGCTACCATCTTATTGTCCTATTTTCGAAATTATTTGTTCAGTATACAGACTGACTAGATGTGTAGAAAAGATATAAACCTGATGCACACCTGTCCTGAATTTGGAACACTTTGTTCTGTTTGAACTACTTCTTTGCTTATGCATACAGGTTTTACATTACCATAATTAAGCATTCTGTAATTCTCATTCCATTGAATGTTATCGATAATTTATTATAACCCACATAGTCAAATGCCTTTGAATAGGCAATAAAATGCAAATAAATATCTTTCTGGTATTCCCATCTGGCCTATGCAGTATTCCTTGTTGAATGTTAAATAAAACAACAACAACTTATTTACAGCAAAATACCTCCTAATTATACTTTTGAAAACTAAAAACAAAACAAAACAAAAAGTCTTGCAACAGCCATAGTGATAAGAAGAAACAATTCAAATATGTCAGATTTTTCATCAGAAACTGTGGACACCAACATTACCAACAACAACAAAATTATATGTATTAGGCACATTGTTGTTTTAAGGTGCTGTGGAGTTGACTGTTACTCATAGTGACCCTATTAACAATAGATTTGAACCTTGTCCTGTTCTATGCCATCCTCATCATATTTAATATGCTTGAGCCCATTGTTAGAGTTGCTGTCTCAATCCATTGTGTTGAAGGTATTCATCTCTTTTGCTGACTTTCCACCTTTCCAAGTATGATGTCTTTTTCCCAAGGAGTGACTCCTTCTGAAATGACATTTCCCTTCAGCATTTAAAACATGTTTTGTTAATTAATACTGGCCTATGTACTTTCTGATAGAAAATGCTCAGTCATTCTAATTGTATTACACTGTCAATACAGCTGCTTTCAAGTATTTTCTATTTGTCTTAAGTTTATGGAAGTTTAATGTGATGTGCTTTGATATTTGTTGTTGTTGTTATGTGCCATCGAGTTGCTTGCGACTCATAGCGACCCTGTGTACAACAGCTCTAAACTCTGCTCTGTCCTGTGCCAATCTCATTGTCTCCGACACACTCATCCCGATTGCTCCAGTCACCGAATCAATCCACTTCCGAGAGGGCCTTCCCCTCCTACGCCTGACCTCCACCCTCCCAAGTATGATGTCCCTCTCTAAGTCCCGGTCTCTCCTCACAACATGACCAAAGTATGTCAGACGAAGCCTCAGAATCCTTGCCTCCAAAAGGCAGCCCGGTTTAACCCTCTCCAGGATGAATCTGTTTGTTTTCTTAGTAGTCTATGGCACTCTCAGCACTCTTCTCCAACACCAAAGCTCAAAAGCATCAATTCTCCTTCTAACCTCCCTGGTCATTGTCCAGCTCTCTGACACATAACAAGTGATTCCAAAGACCATGATCTGTACCAGACACACCTTAGTCTCCAGAAACACATTGTTGCTCTT
>NW_006399855.1:3620612-3672823 GCF_000299155.1 Elephantulus edwardii | reverse complement strand
CACAACTTGGTGAGCATGTCCAGGGCAGCATCTCTTAGCTGAAATATGTAAACTGGTATACTATCTATTTCTGGGGCCTTATTTTTTGCTATTTCTTTCAAAGCAGCTTGACCTTCTTCCTTCATCACCATAGGCTCTTGCTCATATGTTGTTTCATTAAATTCTTCTGTGTCTGCTAGTTCCTTTTGATACAATGACTCAATATATTCTTTCCATCTTCTTTTGATACCTCCTGGATCATTTAATACTCTGCCTAAAGCATCCTTGATTATGCAACTCGGGGTATGAATTTGTTCTTCAGTTCCTGAGCTTAAGATAGATTGCTTTATATTTACTATATAGGTTGTCTGGCAAAATCTGGAGAATTTTCTGATATCATTTACTTGAATTAGTTTTCAGCATGCCTTTCTCTTCTTTGTCACTCTAATTAGACAAGCTTTAGATCCTTTGTATTATCCACTATGCTCCTAATATCTTTTTACTTTAGTTGTCTATTTTCTTTCTGTTGTAGATAATACATAGCTGTTGTTTTTCGATATTAGTTCACTAATTCTTTCTTCTGTTGCCATTGTTGTTGTTGAGCATATCCGCGTGCTTTTTCTTTCCATTGTCATATTTTTTAGTTCTAAATTTTGAATGTGGTTCTCCTTTACATGATCTGCTTCTTTGATGAGTATTTCTGTTTTTGTTTATGTTGTTTCAGACAAGTATATAATCGCTCATGGAAGCATCTTTACTAATCGTGATAGCTTTAAAATCTTTGTCAGATAAGTTTGACATCTTTGTCATTCAGGTTCTTGCTTGAGTTGTTGCTGTTCTATTTCATATTTTTGTTTAAGTTGAAATGTGCACTATTCCTTTATAGTGGATTTTTTTCCATTTAAATCTAGATATTTTTTATTATGGAACTCTGGAATATGTTTAAACCATCTGTTTTTTTATAACTTTCTGTAAATTCTTGGGGTATAGAAATGGGTAGTGGTGATTTATTATTGCAAATTGGAGGCACAGGTTAATTTTCTCTACTCATTCTCCTTTGACCCAACCATTGAGAGTTTCTTGTCGCTGCCAAGAAAGAGTGATAGTTATGGTTACATGGTTTCTCCTCACTCCTTAAAAAGGATGATTTCTGCATGTGCTCAAAATCCTGGCTCTTCATTAGGCCTCTTCTGAGTTCACCTTAGCAGGGAGAGGAAATGATACTTTGTTATTGTGTTAAGGCTTTGTGATGGTAGATGCCCAATCTCATAAGGAGGTCATTGACAGCATGAAGAAAAAGATGACCTTATGGGAGCCTTACAACTGATCAATGAAGATAAATACAACCCTAACAAGCAAAACACAATTTTCAGAAGGGTCTTCTTTAACACCATCAGGAATGTTGTGATACCACATTGCAGTTGTGAGAGTGTAATTCTATGTTCCTCATTCAAACTTTGCCTCTGTGATTTGGGATGGGGGCCATGGATATTTCTATCTTATTTTCATGGAGAAAAGCAGTTACTGAAACAAGGGTTTTTTAAAAAAAAATTACAGGCATTTTTGTCTGTGCCCATTGATATTACTAGACTGTCAGAGCATCCAGTTCTAATAGAAGGAAAAAAAAAATTTAAAAAAAATTAAACTCCAGGAATGTTTTCTATTTTGTTTTCAACGTCAAGAATTTTTTTGTTTGTTTTATACACAATTTCCAGGTATTTTAGTTATACATAATAAGAAGAATAGGGAAATGTGTATTTAATTGTTGTACCATTGCAACAGTAAAATTAAGGGAAAACTTGGGTTGCCTCAAGATTTCCATTTCATTTAGCCACTGAGATTGGGTCTCATGATATTTTACTATTCCCTACACTGTTATCAAATCTTTAGGATGCTATTGTTAGATGTGTATGCGTGCAAATGTGTGCATGTGTATCTGTGATTTTTCTAAGTAATTCCAAGTCATCTTGAATCTCTACCACGGACTAAAATAAGTGAAGGTACTCAATAATCCATTTGAAGCTGTTCAAATTTTATCAAAATGATCACCAAAAACCTTTTGATAGAGTTTGAATTCCAGAGACAGTCATTATGCCTACTTACTTCAACCTATTGATTTTCTCTTATTACAAAGAAAGGTGATCCAGGAATTGAAGTAATTTGACCTTGATAATTAGGAGTTTTAATCATGGACTATGGAAGAATGCATACATAATTGAACTGCCATTCACAGCACCAGTCCATGTTTAGGGTAGATTAAGGTTATGTTAATAGCACAGACATAGACCAGAGGCATGTGTTTAGACTGAGTGGTGGAGATTGTTGGACATTTGGTGTTCTGTCAAATGAGTAGAACATTAAAAAGTATGCAGCTTCCCTTCAGCTTTCCTCAAGTTTTAAGGACATCAATATAACATTAAAATGAACTTATTTATTTTGTTTGCAGAAACTCAGCTATAGTTATTTCCTGATTCTCTAGCATTCTAAGTGGAAAATATGAACGGTAGTATCTAAGTGCATCTCATACTAACATCCAAAAATAATTCCGGAAAATCAGTTTTGAGATGCACAGTACCCTCACCAACTTTCCACTCATATGATCACCAATTCACAGAGATCACCGTCTAATGATTTCCTTATGAGCAGCATGTGCTAAGTGAAGGAGTCATTTTCTTTTCTCATCCCAACCCCACTCATAAGCCCCTCTGCTGGGAAGGAATACTTGAAACCATTTAACAAAATGCACAGGGCCAGGGATTGCATGTTTTGCAGGACTTGCTTTATGACTGCCAAGATGAAAGAGAATAAGCAGTCACTTCACCTTCCAAATCAATCTTTGACCCTGCTATGACACTATTTTAACATATGTTGTAAGTAATACGGGGCATGCCTGGATATCATCTTTTGGCAAATTCAGACTCTCAGTATATATGAGATAACTTATAAATAAAACAAGTAGAGGAAAACTAATAAACTCCAGTTCAGGGCTCATCTATGCCTCCTTTGAAAAGATTGCTTTCAAAGTTCTAAGAGGTCAAATGCAAATGCAGAAAATATTAAGGATGAGGCCAGGGAACTGGGAGCCCTTAAATTCACTGAGAATCCAGAGGATATAGTATGTCTTAGCATGATCTCATGTAATTGCCTAGAAGAAGGAGAAAAAGAGCGATGCAAACAGGCCAAATACAGGGACTCCTAAACCTGTTTTGAAAATTTATGACCAGCCAGAGGACTGAGGTGAGGAGAAGTTGGAGCTATAGAAAGAGGTAAAGCTATGATATCTATGTGGAATTCTGAATGCTTTTAAATTCAATTTCTCTCAATCCAAATGAAGGCTTTGAACAAACAGTAGAGCACAAAAAATTAGCACATTTTAAAACATCAGATATGATCTTTAATACTGACAGGCGTCAAATTTAGGAGCTGTTTAAAGAGAGTCTAGCTCTGTTCCAGAACTGCCACATAACTTAGTCTGTGGCTTCCTGAACCAATACCAGACAGGTGATGGACTAAAATGGAAATAACAAGCTTTCCAGAGTTTCATTTGGCTTTACGCGTTAAGTAAAGCACTAAGAGAAAGAATACTTGCAAAATGAATGAATGAATGAATGAATGAATGAATGAATGAATGAGCTAATACCCAGAATAACATGAGAATATTATCTAAGACTTTAACTGGTCCAAACTGGAATTCCTAGGAAGTATTTGTGCTGTCTCACACAGACAAATCAAAAATTCATGTGCTTTGCACTAAGCAGCCAAATTGTGCATCCTGCCTCCAGCAGATAAGCCTTGACAGTCATACAATGCTGTCTAGCAGGTAAAAGGAAAATCACTGACCCCACTGAGCAACCAGCAATACTACTTGAACATGAAAATACCAGATGGATTGAAAGTGACAGACCTAATAAGCAACTTCCAGAATCTGCATGAACCTAATTGCAGAAAATCTTTAGTGCAGCTGCTTCTATTTACTTCCTCAAATCCTTAAGCCAAACTGCCTAGATCAGAGAGTCTCAGCATGCTTGTGAACTGCCCAAGCCATCTTTAATGTGCTATTGGATTTAACTGAACCATAGTTCCAATTAGGAAGAATTCAGGGAAGAGTCACAGTATTCCTCTGGAAAAAAAAATGTCAGATAGGAATGTCGACTATGCATGGATCCAATTGCTTATATCTCTGTTTTCCTTACACAAATGTATTAAAAGAGGATTATATTACTAATTTGTGAAATAATAAAAAAATAAAATGTCTTTAATACTACAGGGGTGATATGGTTGGATAAGACTGGAACATGCTTAAATCAGTTAGGTACTCTGAAGTGTTAAGGACTGGAGAATATGTTTAACTTTACTTTTCATTGTTTTGCCTGTGTGCTTAATTTCTCATTCATAAATAAATCTTTGGAGGAATTACCAAAAATTATGATATGGAAAGAAATGGATACTATGAGTAAACTGTCCTAATTCCATGCCTGCTGTGACACTATGTTACAGAATAAATTCCAGAATGCCTCAGGGAAAAGTTTTAATTCTAGAGAACAATCTTCCATTCATAGAGAGAGGTCCTTTTCAGATTAGCCGTTTATTCCACCAAGCCCCAGTTTCAGATTTAGCTCAGTCAGTCTTAGAAAAGTAGAACAGTAACCACTGCAGAAATATTCCACAATATTTTCCTGAAGATGACTAAATTCCTAAAGGATTCTAAGAATTTGGTGTTAATTTCTATTTCCTCATGAGTACCAACAATATGACTTGTGTGAGGAGAGCTACCAGGACTTGCCTTGACCTGGCCTATGAATTTGATCTGTGCTCTTCTTATCATAGAAAGATACAGGCTCTGGCATAAAAGTTTGTACATGACCAAAAGGGGTTCTGGCTTCTGAACTTATTCTTGTCTATGCATTAGACTACTAGGATAAATTATTCCTGCCCTAATCATAATTGCCTTTCATATTAATGTATCTTTAAAGATCTTTCTTTATTGAGGCTTCATTTTAGTGATGATCCCTCTAGATAAAATTTTCATCAAGATCTTCACTTCCTACTCACAACCTTGTAAGTGCTATTATCCTGAATGAAAATTAGATGCTTTCACAGATAAAAAGTCATCTTTTAACACTTGATTCAGGAAGTCAGTTGCTTCTAGCACCCTCTGCAGTGATTTATCTAGTAAAACAAGATTTTTGCAATGTTTCTTTTAAGATGAGCTGTTTGGAGATGTGCTGTTTCATAAATTAAAGTAAATAATTTTGAAATGAAAAACATGGGTGTGAGAAAAGGGATATATAAAATACCAATTAATCTTTGCATTTGTTTTTGTCTTGCCTAAACATTATCTTCCCATGAGCCTATTTCATCCATTTGTTTGTTTACTCAGTCATTATTTTACCCAATACCTATTAGGTATGGTTATCATGTTACCTGATAACATGTCAGGCTGTATACTTGTCACTGTAGTTATAGCAGTGAACAAACCATATAAAACTCTTGCCCTCTTGGATATTAGGTTCTCATGGAAATCACATATGGCAAAGGAATAATTAACTAATTTTCAGGTGGTGATGGGAATTATGAAGAAAATAAAACAGCAAGAGACCGTGAATGGTGGGTAGTTAGGATGACTACTTAAAGTATGTTTGAGCAGATATGAATACAATATAGGCTGTGATTAAAAAATCTAGGGAAGAACTTCCTAGAGACAGAAAATAAATGGCAAATTCATAAGACCTGAGAGAATGAGCAAGGGTTAGTCCAAGCACAGAAAGGCCAGTGTTACTAAAGAGTGAGTAATAAGGGAGAGGAACATCAGAGACAAAATCGGAGAGGTAGAGAGCTGCTGCAGATGGCGTCCCTAGAGGCCCTTACAGATGTCTGGATTATGTTCTACCTGAGATGAGTAGTTATTAAATGGTTTTGAACAGGGCAGTCTTGTACCCATTCTCCATTAGAAAAATATTAGTCTGGCTGCTAATGATTGATTGTAAAGGGAAAAAAGAAAACAAGAACATACTATGATTGTTGATTGTTATTTTGTTATTAGGTACCATGGATCCGAATATGACCTATAACAACCCTGTGAACAACAGGTCTGAACCCGAACTATCCTGTACCATCCTTACAATCTCTGACTTTTTTTTTTTAGCCTAGCGCTGCAGTCACTGTGTCAAACCATCTTGTTGACGGTCTTCCTCTCTTTTGCTGACCCTCCACGCAAACATGATGTTTCTCTCCAAGGAATAGCCTCTGCTAGCCCAATACATGTGAGGTGGAGTTTAATAATATTTTTCTCCAAAAAAACCTTTGTGCTGTACCTTCTCTAAGACTTAACTGTTTAGTCTTTTGACAGTCATGAAATGCTCAGTATTCTTCTTCAATGCTACATCTCAAAGGCATCAAATTATCATCCTTATTCATGTCCAGCTCTCAAATATATAGCAAGTGATTGAAAAAGTCATGGCCTGAATCAGGCACATCTTAATCCTCAAGTGGATATCACTGTTCCTCAATAGTTTGAAGAGACTCCTGATTACAAACTTTACCAGTGCAGTACATCTACTGCTCTCCTGACTTGTGGTACCAAGAGTGTTGATTATGAAACCAAGTAAGATAAAGTCGTTGACAGTTTCTATCTTTTCTCCATGTTGCCTATAGGGCCAGTGATGAGGATTTTTGTTTACTTGACATTACAACTCAATCCACAATAAAGAATGTAGTCTTTGATCTTCTGCAGCAAACTCTTCAAGTCCTCTTCCCTTTTGGCAAGCAAGGCTGTGTCATCTATATAACATAAGTTATTGATGAGCTTTCCTCTGATCTTGATGCCACATTTCTCTTCGTACAGTCCAGCTTTTCAAATAATTTACTCATAATTCAGATTGCATAGGTATAGAGAGAGGATACAACCCTGACACATACCTTTCTTAATTTTGAACTAAGTAGTGTTTCTTTGCTCCATTTTTACAATAGCTTCTTGATCTAGATAGAAGTTTTGCATGAGCAGGATTACGTGTTCAGAAATTGCCATTCTTCTCAAACTTAGCCAAAATATGCTATGATCTACATAGTCAAATGCCTTTGCATAGTCAATAAAGTACAAATAGACATTCTTCTGATACTCTTTGCTTTCAGTCAGGATCCATCAGTATTGATATTCCTTTTCTAAATCCAGCTTGAAAGGTCAGGTAGTTCTTTGTCTATATAGTATTCTAGCCATTTTTTAGTAATTTTCAGTAATATTTTTCTTGCATGTGGGAATAATGATATTGTTCCATAATTACCACATTCTGTTTTATCACCTTTCTTAGAAATGGGAAGAAATGTGTATCTGTTCCTATAAGTAGTCCAGGTAGTTATCCTCCAAATTTCCTGGAATAGACTGGTGAGTACGCTTGTCTGGTAGTTGAAACATGTCAATTGGTATCTTATCGATTCCTGAGGACGTCTTTTATGCCAATGACCTGACTATGGTAGTAAAGTCAATAAAATTAGCATTTGAAACCTGAGGTATTATGGTACATTTTGGCCAAGACACCATGTGTATTGGTTATCAACATAGACCCTGGCATTGGTTTTCGTCAACTTGAATGTTGGCTCTAACCCTATGAAATTTTAGATAGCAATGAGATTGGCACAGGACAGAGAAGAGTTTAGGGCTGCTGTACACAGGGTCACTATGAGTCGCAAGTGACTCGACGGCACATAACAACAACAAAGACCTCTTTGTACATCAACCTTTTTGTGCCTCAGTTTAAAGTCTTAGTGAAAACATGAATAATAACAATGTCCGTGATTTAAAGTGTTGATGTAATGATCAAGTGCATGAATCTACGTAAATCACTTAAAAGACAGGAGTCAAGTAAAGACTTGCTGTTATTTTCTTTCCTGATATTTCCTGTAACTAATGATCTGTACTAATAATATGTAGTTTCAACATTATTAAAAGACTTGAAACTCTAAAACCCATGGCTTTTTTTTCAAATTTCTGTTTTTTTACACAGCCAAGAGAGACTGCAAATGTTTAATTTTCAATAGATACTCATTGGATTGAATGCTTAAAAATCCAAAACACTGAACTGTTGCAATCAGACTATTCCTAGAATACCATGGGAGTCTGGCAAAGCCACCCTCATTTTTCTTCCTGGCCATTCAATTTTTTAAGCTAACAAGCTCCTTGCTCCAGGGTATAAATGAAGTAAGCAATTTAAGAGGTGTCTGTGATCAAACAGAATGCTTCCTCCTCCTTTTCTATTCCTATAGTAGAAACTCAGCATTTTTCAGTTGATGATGGTAACATTTGTAAAGATGGGATTTGGCATGTATGACACCAAATAGTGATAATTCTATACCATGACAATAGAAAAGTTTGACTCCACTACTGCTGATGTGCATTTAACAGAAAGCCCAGCTTCCAGAAAATACAATGTGTAGTACCTTTGAGAACTCTTAATAGGATCAATTAAAGACATTTAGATCTCTGCTGCCATGGCAGTACCTCCCCTTCTGTTAAAACACACTAGTCTCTTTAGTTCCTTCTTTGAATTCCCTTTGGCACCAGGAGATTGAAAGATCAGCTATTAATCTTAGTGGGTGGTCAAATAAACACTCTGGTCTTCATCCCAGGCTTGAAAGAAATACTGGTCTGATAATTTTAGCCTCCTCTTTCCCAAGAAGCTGCCTGTTGCCTCAATTTGAGGTCCAGCAGTTTAATGATTCATCAAACACAACAAAAAAGCATATGAAGGTGATTGTTTTCCAGAGATACATAAGGTCATTCAGGTCACCCATTCTTTCATTTACTGCTCTGAGTACAACACAATGATTAAAATCAGTGCCATTAACGGGTCAAGTTAAGCATTAATAATGGGCCAGATTCTATGTGCCTTAATAGTTCACAGAACATAGATTTTTTTCCCCCTGCCTTCCTTCCCCCTCTCCCCCAGGATTCACTGTGGTATTTTGGAGAAATATCATAACCTCTAGTAACCAAAAGATCATAGTGGTCACATTCAAATCATCCTCACAACTAATTCTTCTAATCTTAATTTATTTTTAAGAACAGCAATTCCTTTATCTAGGTATGAACAACTTTAGTGTCAGAAGTTATCCTTTTCCTTTCTATTTAAAATAATTGAAAGGAGGAAGAGGAGGTATATTAGTTCATAAGAGCAAGGATCTTTCCATAATTAGTTCCTCCCTCTTCATTCAGTATAAAGGTAGAGAGAGGGAAAATATGGAACATCAAGACTCAGAAGCTTTTTATCCTATTGATTCTAGATGTGGTTTGGTTTTTTGTGGTTTTTGTTTATTTGTTTGTTTTTGTTTTTTTTTAGGAGAGATGCACATAATAAAAAATTCAAATCCTATTAAAAAGGACAAAAGAGAATATAATTAAGATATGTTTCTGTAAATCCTTAAATCATAGTTAACTTTCTTTAAAGACTTTTATTTTTTTTAAATAGAAACTTCCAGATTGCACTTGGCTACAGATGCTGCCACTTTATACTACCTAAGCACCAAAGAAGCAAAAGTATAATGTATGCAGGTAAAGCCTAGATTCCTTCTCTAAGCAAAGCCTAGATTCTTTCTCTTACGAGAAGAACTCCCACTTTCTATCACCTCCTCAAACACCCTACAGCCATCTCCTCCTGATGGCTGCAATGCTGACAGGTTCATTCATATTCTTTGCCAAGCACACAGAGCCCCTGAGGGCTTTAGAAGATGATATCTCTAGGTCCTTGGGGAGTGTATGCAAATATAAAGTTCTTGATTTCAAATACTCTGGAATGAGAGAGGTATAACTCTGTTTGGAATAGTTGAAATGGAGAAGTTTACAGAAAAAAAATGGCTCTGGATTACAAGTCGTTACAATAGCAGATTCATTCGTGGACTTTCAATCTATTGGACAAGTACATAACTGACTTACTGATTGGTGGTAATCCAACTAGATCAAATATTGTTTTTAAAATTAATTGATAGATATCAATGCACATCAGCATGCTCAATGTAGTCTGTCGGGTGGAAGGTTAAAAAAAATTACACAGCATATGAGGCAACAAATCAAAAGCAGACTGTGATAAGGACTGGCAGTTTTGTCAGGATAACTTCCTGAGGATGGTGCCTTGAATTCCATCCCAGAACAGAGAGACCAAGAGGAGTCCAGGGAGTTAGCCTGCTAAGCCTTTGGATTCCCCACATGGTGAAAACTACCCTATGTTAGAGCAACTGGTGTGGGTTGGTAATAATGAAGGATTGAGAGAAGTCACATAAGCAAAAAGATGCTTTCTGATTCCTATTTGAAAGAAAACAAGTTGTCACATTACTTGTAATATTTAAAATACAGGATAAACTAAGGAATCCAGATCAAGAGTCCCAGTTTCTGAAACCTTTGTTAAGTCACTATTTGGAAGACATAAGCCTTACCCTTCATTTTCTTATCTGCAAAATCAGGTTAACCTCTAGATGCTCAGCACGGCACAGCTAATTAACATTATGACAAACAAGGAGTTATGTGAATGTGTGATGGTGGGGAGGACCAAAATGCTTTGCCTGTAGCATTTCTGCTTGAAAAAGAGACTGAAAATAATTTTTTAAAAAATATTAAAATCCACTAACTATGGTAAGGACAGAGGGTATGTGAACAAGTGAAGCCTTCCTCTGAGCTATCTGTAGGATCGCTGAACTCTACACTGGCATCTGCTCACATTTTACAAACAGTGTTCCAAGTTCTCACAATTGAGTTTATATATGTAATTAAGCTGGCATATACAAGCTCTGTGAACTCATAAAATGACACAATTATTATATGCACTAAAACCAGTCATGTTCGTACAATGAAATCTTTCCAAAGCCTCAATTGGAGTCAGATAATTCACTGCCTTAATGGCTTTGAGCAAAAGTTATTCATTGGAACTGTGATCTTTTCTACTACTCTACAATTTTCAAACATGAATGTATAGTAGTTGAACATTTATATACCATAATTGGAGGGAAAAAATGAGTGTGATATAGTCTGGTCAAAGGAAAATCAACTGACCTTGAAGGAACCAAAAAGAATCATTTGAAATCAGAGAAGCTTTTTTAGCCCAGTATCCCACTGTGTCTCACTAATACTCTGTTATTATCGCTGCTAACATCACTTTAAACAAAGAAAGGGGGGAAACGTAGCACAGAGAGAACTGGTGACTCTTCAAGGTCACAGTGCTAGAAAAGTCAAATTGGAAAGGTCTTTGGAGTAAGACTCATAAGACTGACATTTCCTTATTTTGGCCACTTACTTGTTTTGTGAAATTTTATCAGTTACTATACTTGTTCTTTCCAATGGAAAGGAGAGGTACACTATTTCCTTGATTCTACTGTGTACATTTTTTTAATTTTTCATTTTAATGTCTTTGATATAGGAATAAATTTTCCAACTTATGGTATAACATAGTTTAATTGGCAATATTGGGGTTTTTTTTCTATTTTTAGTTGTAAATAAAATAATGGTGTGTCTGAAATCTTTGAGTCTCAGGTTTGTTTAACGACAGTCATGGTAGCGAGCTCTGATGAGAAGAATGTGAGAGCAACACAAACAATTCTATGCATGGATTATCAAACTGGAATATCACTCCAAAGAAGGAAAGACATTCAGTGCCTAAACTTTATTAGGCTGAGGAAAATTTAACTTAAAAAAAATAACCCCGCATTTTCGGTCTAGTACTAACTTTTGAGATGTATGACTATTAAATCTGACAGCCTTGAAATACCCAACCACAGGGTAGGAATAAGCACCACTAGGTCAGAGCAAACAAAACAATCAGATGTTTCCCAGAATGTATCTGAGGAGTCTATTATTTAAATCTGAATTCCATAGTAGCTTGTCATCATGATATTTTTGACAAGTGTGTGTAAGGATTTTGACGCTGAGGAAGTTTCCTATATACTTGTACCATATAAAAATAAATAAATGTAAACTACAGAAATGTGTCTCTAAATTGCTACTGTTTATTTGGAAAAAATAAAACATTCATCATCTTAAAATTCTGTACTTCTGTACACTGATTGCCGCGTGGTAAGGGTGAGGGTAGCAGCAAATTACAGTCAATCCGGCAGCACAGATAAACTGCAGCTGTTTTTAGTTCTGTTTCTGCAGCATCCATGGTGGAATTCAGAATTTACTGAGAGCTGGCTTTTCTCATTTTACTGGCAAAGGAATTGCGAGCTTAATTACCCTCGGGGGTCCTGTGTAAATTATGTCCATAGATCTGGAAAGAGAAGATGGCAGGAAAATAAATATTCAGCATCATAAAAAAAAAAAATACCCAAATCGCCTCTGCCTGGTTTGTGTTCTCTTCCTCCTTTCTTTGCATCAGAAGTTTGAAAGGGAGAAGAGGCTCCTCCTAATTCTGGATAAACCAGTATTCTGCTGCACCCTAGGACCTTGGTAGCGTAGTGGGCCTGTCTTGGGCTACTAAACAACAGGTTGGTGGTTTGAACTCACCAGCCTTTCCACAAGAGGAAGATGAGGTAGATATTTTTCTCTAGATTTACAGGCTCAGAAACCATATAGGACAGTTTTGTTCTTAATTTATAGTCACTATAACTCAGAATTGACTCCACAACCATGGGTTTGATTTTGACCACACCCTACTCATCCAGATGGGTCAGTTCCCTACTCAGCTCAGTGTCTTCATTCACTGTGATTAAACAAGAGTAATCTAAAAAAAAATTAAAAAAAAAAAGAGTAATCTTAGGGGCTCATGTTTACTGCTTCTAGTCACCTGCTATGGTACAATCATCTCTAGCCTCTAAAACAGTCCTGTATCTTATATACAACCCTCATCGGTGGCTTAATGTTAAAGCTGCTGAGAAATGGCTGATTTGTATATGAAAAGATGTTCAACATCATTAGCCATAGATGCTGGTAGGTTCTATCAAGTGTACTACTACCCATGGTGACCTGTGAACAATATATCTGAATTTTGCCCTCTCTGGCATCAAACTCATGATCTCTGCCTACTCAAATTCCATATGGTAGTCACTGTGTTAATCCATTTTCTTGAAGATCTTCCTCTTTTCCATTATCCAACTAAGAGTCTTAGCATAATATTTTTCTCTGATGTCTGCTTCCTCCTGAAGATATGCCCCAAATCAGTGGGAAGTTTCACTATCCTTCCTTCTGAGGAGTTCTCTGGTTGTAGTTCACTTAAGGTAGATTTCTTTATTCTTTGGGCAGTTCTTGGGATATCCAATAATCTACTGAAAACACATTCAAGGGCATTGATTTTTTTTTTCTTCTATCATCCTTATTAATTGTCCAACTATCGCATACATCAGAAACAAATTGAAAAAATCATGACTTGTATCAGGTGCGCCTTAAATTGACATCCTTGCTCTTTAGAAATTTGAAGAGATTATTCACAGCAGATTTTCCCAATGCAACATAGCTTTTGGTTTCTTGACTGCTGCTACCAGGGGCATTAAAAACCCTCTGGATAGAAGTAAAACTTTAGTCATTAGTGAAATGCAAATGAAATCAACAATGAGAAATTATTACACACCTATTTATTGTTTGGTGGTGTTGTTATCCCCTGTCACGTTACCTGTGACTCATGTCAACCCTATGCACGGTAGCTTTGAACCCTGTCCTATCCTGAGCCAGTTTCACTTGTTTCTGACACACTTAACCCCACTACCTCAGTAACTGTGTCAATCCATCTCGTTCATTGTCTTTCTTTCTTGTGCTATCCTTCCAACCTTCTAAATATGATATCCTTCTTTAATGACTGGTCCCTATTTGCCCAAAGTATGTGGGAAAGAGCTTTAAAATCCTGGCCTCTAAGGAGAAACTTGGTTTCACCCTCTCTAGAACAAACCTTGGCAGTCCATGGAATGTTCAACACTCTTCTCTAGAACCACAACTCACAGGCATTGATTCTTCTTCTGTTATCCTTAGTCATTGTCCAGCTCTCTGATACATAGGAAGTTTGAAAAGACCATGACCTGTATGAGATACATCTTAGTCTCCAGACTGGCACCATTGCTGTTTATCACACTGGAGAGGTCCCTGACAGCAGATTTTCCTAATGTAATTACACTGGAACAACAAGAAGCCAAAGCAAGGGGAAGTTATTTATTGTGGAATGACTAAAATCCAAAGTAATCATATCATCAAATGCTAGGGATATTGTGAAGCAACAGAAATGGTCACTCATTGCTGATAGGAATGCAAAATGGAGCTACTACTTTGAGAGACAGCCTGATGATTTTTTTTTCAGTTCTTTTGTCATCTTTATTATTGTCCAGTTCTTTGTTTGTTTGTTTGTTTTTAATTTAGGTTGTTTATTTTTCATTTCAATGAACATCCACAGAGATTTTGGGATTCCATTCATTCATTGTTGCACCCTTCTCCCCGCACAAACCCCTCTACCCCCATTTGCTCCTCTCCTTGAAAAGCAAAAAGAAAAACTCCCTCATTGGTACACAATTCCCCCCCCGCATCTTCCCAAACCCCACCCCCTACCCCCAAATATAATCCACTCTGCAACCCTCATTGCATACTCCTACGATAAAAATAGTGCCCTAAATTATAATACTTTTAGACTATTCTCTCCCCCATAGACTTCAATGTCGTAAGCATATTTCATCCAGTTTTCTTACAAAGCTAAAAGTACTTTTTCCATGTGATTCAGTATGTGATTCTAGGCATCTACCCCAAAAGGTCCAGATGAAAACTTACATACAAATATTTATAGAAGCTTTATTTATAATTATCCAAAAGTGTGAACAATATCAGTAGGTAAGTGGATAGACTGTGGTGGATTAGCATGAATGATGGATAAAAATAAACTACCATGCTTTGAAGAGATATGGAGCAATCTTATATGTATATTGCTAAGTGAAAGCACCAGTTTGAAAAATTACCTACTGTATAATTCCAATGGCATGGCATTCTAGAAAAGACAAAGCTGTGTAAAAATTCAGAGGTTTTGAGGGGCTTGGAGATGACATAGAATTGGGCACATGGCCAGGAGGGACCAGTCTTTGGAGAAGGACATCATACTCAGAACGGTGGAGGGACAGAGCAGGAGAGGAAGATCCCAGATGAGATGGATTGATACAGTAACTGGGACAATTGAGATAGCTGTGTCAGAGTCAGTGAGACTGGCTCAGGACAGGGCAGACTTCAGAGCTGTCATACATAGGGTGGCTATGAGTCGCAGGTGACTCAATGGCACATAACAGCACAACACTACATACAACATTGTGACGTTGAATACATGATATTACTTACTTGTAAAATCCTGTAAGACTGTATGTACAGCACACAAAACACTGGGCTCTAATGTTATTTAAGTTCTTATTTGACAACCAAGAGATTATTGTTCAAATCCATCTACTGGCTCTATGATAGAAAGATTAGACAATTTGTTGCCCTAAAAACTAGAGCCTAGAAAACCCTATGGACAATTTCATTCTGTCATATGAAGGCACACTACATCAAAATTAACTCAGTGACACCTAATAACAGCAGAGTGAACCATGGATTTTCATCAGTAATAATCAACCAACATTGTTTCACCAATTAGTAAATAGACCATATTTATGGAATGTAAGATGTTAATAGCAGGAGTAATAGTATGCAGCATGAGAAGTTTCCATATCCTGAACAATTTCCCATTAAGTTACAGAGTCTATAAATCTTAATAAGAGGAGGCTGCTCTTCTTTCTCCCATGGAGTGGATGGTAGATTAAAATTGTCAGTCTTTTGGTTAGCAGTGTAACAAACCATATACTGTACCACCAGAGCTACTGTACTCAAAAAGATACACTATTAGTAATATTCTTAATTCAGTATGGGCATACCTCAGAGATATGTCAGGCCACTATAAGACAATAAAATTATGGGAGAAAGTTGAGCAATCTCCTCTCATGCAATATATTGTCTCTGAAAACACACCAAAGGGTTAATTGTGAGTCAGATCCAACTCGATAGTCAACAACAACAACACTAGCAACAATAAAATGCAAATGGAAGAAAGCAAATCGCATGACTTTTTCTTAGTTTCTCAATGCATGTAAAAATAATGTTTCCACTGTTCTATAGTCTATTAAGTGTATAAAAAACATTATAAAAAATTGAAGTAATGTGAGAATTATCAAATCATAATAAAGAGACAAAGTCAACACATGTTGCTAAAATAATGGTTCAGATAGACCTGATCAATGCAATAACCATGAGATGTGGTAAAGAGAAAGTGCAATTAAATGAGGTGTACCTGTGTTGAGTTTCTCAGTAGCTGGAGGAGAATGAATCCTACCCTTGTGGTATCTGAGGCTGAGTTGGTGACTTGTCTGCAGTAGTAAGAGATAAAGCCAATTTCCTGATTGACCCTAGAGCGCATCTTTGAACCAAATCATTTTTTGCCTTCTTAGTAAGAAAATTCTGGGACTGAAGAAGGAAAGAGAACAGTAAGAAAAGGAGGGAGGCTGTCAAACCTCCACAATCCTGACCTGGGTCAGTTCTGCTAGTACAATAGGAAATATGATGTTTTGACACATGGCTCTCCCCTGGTGTTTTGGATGGAGTGTATATTTTTACATTTGAAGCATGAATCCCTCAGTCAAGGGTATTGAAGACGAGGGCTAATGTCAGATTGAATCATGAAATTAGCCCAATTTGGGGAAGTGATTTTGATTGGCAGCGTTTAAAAAGATACATGAAGACAGTAGCAATCGGGGCGTAGTCTCACTAGGTGCTGAAATGCTGCCATAACTCTCAAGAAGGGCTTTGATGCTGTTCCAAAAGCAATCCCACTATGGCAATTATGTGGGAGAGGTTTGCACTTTGCACAGAGCTAGCAATCCTGCTGAGGAATTATGTGGTTAATGTGCTAGAAAATCCTTTATAAAATGGCATTTCCTTTTCCGGCTTTCAAGCCTCCCACACCTGGGGTTGCCAGTTTCTTGTGTAAACACAATGGCCTCACTGGCACTGGTATATTTCATTTCCTTTGTAAAGGGGACAAACTGTGTCATAAACACTCATTCTTTTCCTGAAATCCACCCCGCTGTCTGGATTCCCCCCCAAAAAGCATCTGATCCATGTCACTGAGAGACTAGCCCAGCTTTTCCACAGCATCACCTAGCTCCACTTGGACCACACTCTCTCAGGTTAAGCTTCCTTTTGTTATGACTTCTTTATCTTTCTCTCTAATCTAATTGAAAATGTCACAAGTAGTTGTGAGATTGTTTGCCTAGACCCTGCTCTATACTTAGCAATAGTCCTTGGGAAAATGTTGGTCTTTTTCTAGACTTACAGATGTGAATTTGCATCATCACTGTGTCTGTAAGTCCTTTGAAAATGGGAAAAATACATAAGGCTGTAAATTATGTTTCTGTTTTCTGATCAACCAATGTGTGACCTTGGGCAAGTTACTTTACCTGTGTGAGCTCTAGTAACCTTGGATACTGAGAAAGGATTAAACTGAAGAACTGTGTCTATGGGCTATTTTTTAATATCATTGTTGTTAGCTGGTAAATTAACATCTGACTCACAATGACCCCATTCTCTCAGACACAAAATGCTGTGTAATCCTGCAATCAGTCCCATGATTGGCTTCAAATTCTATCATTATAATCCATAAGATTTACACCAGCTGTTTTTCAGAAATAAATTGTCATGGCTATCTTTCAAGCCCATTTTAGTCTAGAATCTCAACTGAAATCTAATCAGTATCATAGTAATATGGAATCTTGAAAATATATCATTAAATACCATTACCACTGATTCTGGCAGTGAACAAGAGAGTAAGGATGCCTCATTTTCAGATCTCCAGGGCTGAAATTTATGTAGGATCAGACTATTATAACTTCCTCCCAGAAAGTAATAGGTAAGCCTGGATCACTGAATTTTGATTCTTAACCAAGCGTTGAGCCACCAAGCCTCCATTGTTCTTGTTGTTATGTGCTGTCTAGTTGGTACCAACTCAAAGCTGTCTCCCCAGTACTCCCAGTTTCACAGGGAGTATATCACACTAGAGAAGATTACTCATCTTTCTCCTGCAGAGCAGTGGTGCATTCAGGTTATGGGTCTTTGGATTGGCAGTGCAACTCAATACTACTCAGCCACCAGAACTTCCTAAGATTCTTTTATTTCAAACACTGAAAGCAGAGGATTCTTTTCCTTATTATTTTTGTCTGCAGTGCATTAACCCAGAATCAAGAAAATATTTTAAACCCTATTTTAAACAATACACGATAACGTAGAGATCTGAAAAAAGATAAATATTGTTAGCTAATGCTGGGTTTAGGGCTGTTGTACATAGGGTCGCTATGAGTCGCAAATGACTCGACGGCACATAACAACAACAACAACAACAATGCTGGCATTAATATCATCTGGTAGATATCAGTGTAGATAAAAGAGGTGGAAAAGAAATTAAACCCAAATACCAGCTAATTGTCATTGAACCATTTTTGACTCACAGTGAATGCATGCATATCAACATAAAATTGTGCTCCAAAGAGTTTTAAATTGTTAATTTTCACTTTTCAAAAGTAAATTGCTCACCGTATCTTCCAAGGAGGTGCCTCTGGATGGTAATGACCTTCCAATCTTTATGTTAATAGCTGAATGCATTGTTTGCACCCCTAGGAACTGCATGTGCCAAACTGGCAAGAGGCAAAAAATTCCATGCCCAACATTAGTTGAAAGAAACATCCTAACAGATAACTGAAACAGTATATCAGCAGAGAACTACCAGATGTGCCAACTGGGTTTAGAAGAGGCAGAGGCATTAGAGACATTATATAGTCAAAGTTAGATGAGTCTCAGCCAAAAGCAGAGAGTACCAGAGGAATGTCTGTGTTTCATTGACTATGCAAAAGTGTGGATCACAGCAAATTGTGGCTAATCTTGAAAAGGGTGGGAACTCCAGAACACTTAACTGAACTCATGTGAATCAAGAAGCAGTAGTCAGAACAGAACAGGGAACACTACATGGTTCAAAATCAATAAAAGTGTGAGCCAGGAATGCATCCTATCTGCATACCTTTTAAATCTATATGCAGAACAGATCGTTCAGGAGACTGGACTTCATGAGGAGGAACGTGACATCAGGGTTGGAGGAAAACTCATCAGCAACCTGCATTATGCAGATGATAAAATTGTGCTTGCTGAAACTAAGAAGGACTTGAGGCACTTGCATCAGAAGGTCAAGGAATGCACTCTTCAATATGGATTAAGCTCAACATCAAGAAGACAAAGATTCTCACCACTGGGCTAATTGGTCACATCACAACAGACTGAGAAAGACTGGAATTGTTAACAATTTCAGCTTGCTTGGTTCCACAATCATCAGCACTCTTGGCACCAGAAATCAAGAAATCAAAAGATTAACTGCATTGGAAAAGTCTGCTTTCAGGGACTTCACTACAATAATAAAGAGCAATGATATCAGCATGGAGACTCATGATCCAGGCCATGGTGTTCACAATTACTTGCTATGCATCAGAGAGCTGGAAAACGACTAAGGATGATAGAAGAAGAAACAATGCCTTTGTGTTGTGGTGGTGGGGGAGAGTGTTGAATATACCGTGGACTGCCAAGAGAACTAACAGGTCTGTCCTGGAAAGGGTGAAACCAAGCTGCTCCTGCGAGGCAAGGATTTTGAAGCTCCATCTCACATATATTGGGCACATAGTCAGGAGGGACTAGAATTGGAGAAGAACATCGTGCTTGGAAGTGTGGAGGAACAGCACAGAAGAGGAAGGCCAAGGATGAGATGAATTGACTCAGTGACTAGGCTAATGGGATTAAGTTTGTCAGAGACAATGAGACTGGCTCAGAATAGGGCAGGCTTCAGAGATATTGTACATAGTTTCACTATGAGTCGCAGGTGATTTGATGGCCCATAAAAAACAACAAAGATGCAAGTGAGGACCAGTTGTTTGGCTAAGTTGACACTATCCAAAGAGTCAATTTCTCCATTTGGATAAGGAAGCAAAATTCTGGAAGCTGGGCACCTGAGGTGAATGTAATGGAGCTCTCCAAATTGATGGTAAAATTGTTATGAGTTCAGTCCAAAAATAGAATCACAAAAAGAAACAGTAAGAACTAAACTTTAGGAAAAATTAGCAAAACATCAAGAAGCTAATTAAAAAAAAAACCCAACACCAAATTTATTGTTGTTGTGTGCCAGCAAGTTGCCTGTGACCAATAGCAGCCCTACATATAGCAGCTCTGAAGCTTGCCTTGACCTGATCCAGTCTCACTAATTCCAACACATCTACTTCCCCTATTGCCGCAGTTAATTTATCAATACGTCTCATCCAGGGGTGTCTTCTCCTTCTCCATTCCCCCACCCTTCTGAGCACAATGTCCCTCTTTAAAGACTGTTTTCTCCTGGCCATGTGTCCAAAGTATGTGGGACAGAGCTTTCAAATCCTATCCTCCAAGGAGAAACTTGGTTTTATCCTCCCCAAGATAGCCCTGTTTGTTTTCTTGGCAGTCCAAGGTATGTTCAGAACTCTTCTCCAGCACCACAGTTTCAATACATTGATTCTTCTGTCATCCTTAGTTATTGTCCAGCTCTCTGATTCATAGCAAGTAATGGTGAAGACCATGGTCTGGATCAGCCACACTTTAGTCTCTAGACTGACAGCATGCTTTTTAGCACTCTGGAGAGGCCCCTGACAGCAGATTTTCCAATGCAATTTGTCTTTTGATGTCCTGACTGCTGAAGTCAAGAGTGTTGATTGTGGAGCCAAACAAGCTGTAGTTGTTAAAACCTCATTCTCTTTTCCATCTATCATGGTGCTGCCTATTGACCCCATAGTGAGAATCTTTATCTTCTTGATATTGAGCTTCAATCCATATTGAAAACTATAGTCCTTGACTTTCTGCAACAAACAAGGTTGTGTCATCTGCATAATTTAGGTTGCTGATGAGTCTTCCTCCAATCCTGATGCCACATTCCTCCTCATAAAGCCCAGACTCTATAATGATCTCTTCTGAATATAGACTGAAAAGGTATGGGGACAGGACACATCCCTGATGCACTCCTCTCCTGATTTTGAAACATGCAGTATTTCCCTGCTCTGTTCTGAAGACTGCTTCCCAGTCCAAGCATAGGTTTCACATAAGCACAATCAAGTGTTCTGAGATTCCCATTTTCCTCAAGGTTAGCCACAAGTTGTTGTGATCCACACAGTCAAATGCCTTTGTATAGTCAATGAAACACAGATAGGCATTCCCCTGGTACTCTTTGCTTTCTGCCAAGATCCATCTGACATTTGAGGGCAGGCTAGAATCGATTTTGGGGAACAGAGGATAAATAGCAAGTTAGGAACCAAATCCAGTAAAATAGTTATTGCTAATGTATCAAGGTAAAAGTATTTCAAATGACTGGGGTACTTTGAGGTAAGTTTTCCATGTTCACAAAGTACAACTTCTCCTGGTCCTTAGAAACTATTAATCTTTAAAGGGGCCAGTTTTGGAATTCTTATTAGAACAAGGGCACATAAATATTTTAGAGAATCTCTTATGCAAATTAACATAGTACGTTAATATTAAGCTAAATTTTTAGAAGATCAAACTATGAACAGATACAAGTTAATGAATAAAATAATTCAAGGTATACTATTTTACATACCTATATCTATGGCACATGAGAGGTCTTTGTACTGCTGCTATTTAGGATAGCATTATAGAAAATATAGTACTTTCAGAACTTTATAACTCAACAGTTAATTCAGCTGCTTTGTAGAAAAAGGAAAGAAAAATTATCTTGACATATGTATCCTCTGAAAGCAAAGTGCTCAAAGTGAAAGAAAGCCTGCAATGTTCCTGTCAGATTCCATTCTTTTCAAAAAGAAAAGCCTTCTCATAGGTGAACAATCCCAGGGTGTTTCATGTACAAAACTCACCTCCCACATACTGAGCTAGGCCAGACCACAGGGGCAGGTCTTTGGTATAGAGATGAGTAAGAATGCTGAGTTGGACCCAATTATGGTTGTTTGCTCTTATGTTCACTATTAAACTGGAAAATTCTCAATGGAAGAGATATATATGAGACATTGAGATGTGAATGAGTTAGTGAGACTCTCAACCTTTCTAGTTACTCAGTGTCAAGGGTGGGTGGTCCCTGAGCCCTAAAGAAGTAAAGGGTCCTATAGTTTAGAAGACCCTGGAACCTCTAGCTCATAACTCTGCAACATGAAATTATGTAACACAATTTCCAAACTTTACTGTTCCATTTATAGTGCATAATTCAATCTACTAAATGTGGTAGTTTTGTGGTTGAAATCTTACTTTCCATGCTGGAAACTTGAGTTTCATCCCCACCAGGGTATCATCCCTCTATTAGTGGAGACTTGTGTTTTGCTTTTATGCAGAATAGTTGCCAGTGAACTTTCCAAACTATAATGTAGTGAGAAGAAAATCTTGAACTAATTATAAAAAATAGACAAAAAAAAAATATCAATCGCACTAATTCCATACCATTGTACATGCAATGAGTTTGGGTCCAGCCAGGTAAAAGCTAACACCACCAAATATGTCATTGGTTCAGACCAAGCAATGAATTACTAGAGAAGAGATTAACCCACTTCATATTATTCTAGAAATTCTACGACATCATATAGTCCCCAGATGACTGTATAGACTTTTTTCTAAAGTATTATGAGAGAGACAGAGAGAGATCAGCTGGCCCAGTGAAGAGAAAACGATGTGACCAAGACAAAGGTGGGTGACTTTTAGTTTGCGGCCCTCTGGCCAGTCTTTCATTGTTTTTGTTCAGACATTCCTCTAGGTCTTATAGCCCTGGTGTACAAGTTGCCATCCTGGGGTCACTTGTGGTTGCTGTGAGGCTGAACACTGTGACAAGGATGTGTCAAATACGTTAATGGTTGGCTACCCAGTACGGACTGAGAGTGGGGTGGAGCTCTGTGATTAAACAAGCGTGGAAGGAGGAGTGGCATCCACTTCCATAATAGCTTGCCTCTGGAAACCCTATGAACCTGGAGAGAGGATGAAAGGCACCCAAGTGTCGAGGACTCTCCTTCATAGGGTCGTTATGAGTCACCTGAGACTCGACAGCACTTGACAACAACAACAACAACAACAACAACAGCATTATGAAGAATACCGAAATGTCAATTGATCAATTTCCAGGGCAACAGGAAAGAGTAATAAGAACATCTTAATTTCTTCAGTACTGCTATTCCAGAGATATACAGACATTTTTATCTTACAGTTTAAGAGATGAGCCATTCAAATTGTGTGCTGACTGTAGGGGGAAGCCCTCTCTCTCTCTGTTGCCTCTGGAGGAAGGTGCTTGTTTCCTTCAACATCTGTAGACCCAGCATTCTTGGAGAACTCCTTGCGTTTTGGCCTCCCCATTATTAAGGAGCTTCCTAGCACAGGATCCTGCTTTCAAAAGGATTCATGCTACTGCTGGCTTTTATTCATTGCTTGTACTATGATCTCCTTATCTTATTTCACCTTTTTCAACTTTTGTCTAGGGAGTCTTCCCTTATTGTTATGAATCTAAAGGTTTTGCATCCTATCATTAAACCTCTTAAAACTATTTTGAGTGTTACAGTTATATGCCGTGGAGTCGGAACTGACTCATAACCTTCAAGTGGGTTTTCAGAGGCAGTAAATTGCACAGGAGGAGATTGCCCATTTTTTTTCCATAGGCAGCTGGTGGACTTGAATTTTGTGTCTTTGGGATTGCAGCACAGTCATCTAATTTCTATATTATATCATTGCATACGTGTACATTTTTGGGAAGGGGCATAGTTCAGTTGATGATAAAGAGCTAATATGAAACTCCCTTTTTATGCCAAGTATTTTCTAAACGTCAACTAATTTTACCACTAGTCCCTAGAATAGCCAGGCTAGGAACTGAGACAATGGCAAGTTTGCCAATCATCAGGATACAAATAGGTAGACGTTAAAAAACAAAACAAAAAACAAACAAACAAAAAAACAACACACACTGGCATATTAAACAGTCTTTGCTAAGCACTAGATAACACAAAAGCCAATATTCCTATTCTTCCAGTGCTGAAGAGCTTGTCCTCAAGCTTTCACCCAGCTAGTGATTCTGTGGTGAGCAAAACCCACGCTGAGTTTTAAGCTGCCAGGATAAAATGACAAGCAAAGGGAAAATGAGGGCACACTGCTCAAGGCAAGGGTAAGAGAACAGGGCATGTGTAATATGGAAACAGCAGCCAGAAAGCCAAAGCACAATATGAGATGCAACTAGCACGAGAAACAAAGGGCAGCCAGACAATATTTCACAAATACATTAGGAACAAGATAAAGGAGAATGTAGACCCGCTAATTAGTAGGGAGGGAAAACAAATAGCAGATGCATCAGAAAGCTTGAGCTTTTAATACCTATTATGCTCTAGGCTTCACAAAAAAATGGTTAGCTATCATCAGAAGCTGAATATAAACCACAGTAATGAGCACAAGGGAGGGAAGAAGGGAAGTTTAAATGGAAACCAAACAGATTAGTAACTACTTAGTCAAGCTAGATGGTTTCAAATTGGGAGCTGACAAGAACTACGCTGCTATGTTAACAAAACTAGCTCATGAAATTCAAGTTGTTGAAAATCTCTACTGAAGGAGCAGAAATATTTTAGGGAGTTGAGGAGAGTCAAGTGTAGGGTCACAGAGCCGAGCAGTAAGCAGAGATAGAGATAAAAGAGGTAAGTCCTAGGAGGGATGACAAGTATCCTGGCACACAGAGGTATGATCATCAGGGAAGTAAAGGAGATTGAGTCACCTCCATCCAAGACCATAAGAAGAAGAGAGGTGGACAATTGTCAAAGGTGATACACACGGACAGTATTCTGGATGGAACCTTATTATCTGCCAAATTACAAAGAGAAGAGCCATGTGGGAGGGTGGGAGGGGAGGAAATCACTAGGAGAACAGAATCTGGTGAGTGAAAAGGACTGAGGGAGGAGGTGAAGGAATGAGGAAAGGTCCAATAGGGACCTGAAAAGATGGAGTAATAGTAGACATAGATGGACAGTCATTGGATTTTTTTTCTAAACTATAATGTACATAGTTGATCTTTTGAAAGACAATGTGAATGTAGAAATGTGTAAAACACAATGTGTATTAATGATACAGAGTGTATACAAATTTTGCACGTAAATAAAGAAGTCGGGGAGTTGACAGGGACTCAACAACAAGTTAGCCTTGGATGGCCCAATGAAGCTGTAGCAGCTCTAGCTGGAGAGTTGAACAGAGGAGGAAAAGAAAGTTAAGATGCTGTTCCTTTCACTTGCAGTAGAATAATAACTAAAATTATTAATCTGTGCTGGACTCCCTGCTGAGCATTTCACATAGAGTCTTTCATTCTATTTTACTTTATTTTATCCATATTCTGATGAGATAGACACTATTATTATCTCTGTTTTGTCAAGGTGTAACTGCCCAGGGCCTTAGATCTTTGATCTAAATGCTTTGAAGAAGTGGAACTAGAAAGATATAACAAAAGGAAGTGGTGGTAGTTTCTGTTTATTGGTTGACTATATACTACAAAATCCATATGGCTTCATTGATCCATTAGATAAAGCACAGCGCACTTTAAAATTGAGTTTATTATTTCATTTTAGCACCAAATTGCCCATATGACTTTTCTAGAACCAAAAGTTGAAATGCAATGCAGTCTAGTTGATTCCAACTCTTGGTGATCATCCCCTGGATTTCCAAGGCTGTAAATCTTTATGGGAAGAGACTGTTCATCCTTCCCTGTAGAGCAGCTAACGGACTGGAACCACCAAACATTAGCTTAGCAACCCGACACATAATGCACTACACCACCAGGCCTCCTTTTCAAAAGGTATAATAAAATGTGTTACTTTAACTACAACAACAATATTAATGGTACAATTATCTCCATTCTCATCACATCCTTTTCTAATGACCACTTGACGAGACAGAAAGGATCAGAGGGAGTTGAGCAGTGCTAATCCATAGTTATTGAATTTCATTAATGAAAGAGGATGGTAAAGTTCAGCCAGGTCTCTCAGCAGCAGAGCATCTTGTTGAAGTCACTGTGATCTTTGACAGAGCTGACCAAAATGTGCAAGTCTATATTTACTTCATTCATAACAACCATCTTTACATAAATCTAGGAGTCTATCTCTTGAAACCTTCATGAAGTCTCAGGGGCCCTTCTCTAAACACTGTGCAAGAGACTGCTTTTGAATCCTAAGTGTGCACGAGTTGGATAGAACATACATTCTTTTTAATATTTGAGGATCATCAGGAACACTTCTTCATAGAGTATTACCAAAGGGTAATTGTTTTTAAAAAAGTCAATAGTATGTTTCTGTCTGATATTAACTATACTTGATATGTTTCTTCCTTAGAGGGTAGTGACTACCATGATCAGAACTGACATAAGTCTAGAACAGAACCAAGTATACATAAAAAAATGGGTCAATGTTGACGTCTAGGATAAAGGATTGGTGTTTCCCCCATCTCCTCTGTTGAGACTAAGGTCTCCTACATGTGGGAGGTCAAAGGGATCTACCTCAGCAGATATCATAAAGGGGGGAGCTAATAGTAAAAAACACCTAACAGATAAACACTGGCAAAGTCTAACTGTCCAATTTCCTTTTTTAAATGAACCGTGAAGTCACTTCAGACCATTACATTTTAATGCAATTTATCTTCACCCTATTATTTAATAATACTTCCAGCTTGACCCTACATAGATCTTTCAGTGGAAATTAAGAATATTTTGGATACTTTAACTACATGCATTTAAAGCATGTTTAGCGTGATCACAACTAAACCATGTTTAGTTTAGATCACAACTTACTCCACTGGACTTTGCCTTTTACTGATTTATCAATCAAGGGGTAACTGGTCCCCAGAATTTATAAGTATTCACCACAGTGCTGTTTAACCAGAGCTACATGTTGTATGGGAACTAGTGAACTTTTAAAATTTAGTATAAAATGAGTGTAGGAGGTTCACTTTATTTCTACCATTAAAATGATTGTCACCTAGAGTCACAGAAGTTTGTTGAATCTTACAGGTGAGCTAGAGACATTATGCATTCATTCCATCTCAAAGCAGCACTCATTCACTTAACTAATACATGTTAAACATATCTTATCATCACCGCTGTTATTGCAATGATAAGCAAACAGAGACATAGCAGAACCTCGGACTTCACAGAGCTATAGGTCTAGGTGCAATATTGATGGAGTTTGCAGAAGAGAGCAAAACATTAAAGACAGAGGACAAAGAATCCCATTTCATAAGTGAAAGGTTTCATATACCAATCTCGTTCAGCACACTAAAACAATGATAGCATTTTAAGCCTCTGAGTTAAAGCATTCAGCTTCCAGTGAAGGTCCACCAGCAAACGGGTTTTCATAACTGTGAATTTCTGTAGATATAACCTAGGTGTTAATGATTAAAGCACATTTCATTTTAATCATGCACAAAAATAAATTCTTGGAGATGTATAATCTATGTGCTCCTACTTAGTAAAAAATGTTTTCTAAATTAGACTTCCATAACCAAAAATCCATTCCTATTGTGTTGATTCTGACTCATAACAATACCAAAATTATTAAGAATGTCAGAGAGATAAAAATATAACTTCTTAAAAAGAAAATATGCACCTCAATTATCATAAAATGGAAGAAATAAAACATTAGCATTAAAAAAGACCTAAAACACTTGCTGCAGAAGGTCAAGGACTGCAGCCTTTAATATGGATTGAAGCTCAACATCAAAAAAAACCATAGATTCTCACCACTGGGATAATTAGCAGCATCATGATGAATGATGAAGAGATTGAGATTGTTAACAGCTTCAGTTTGCTTGGCTTTACAATCAACACTTTTGGTACCAGCAGCCAGGCTATTAGAAGACAAATTGCATTGGGAAAGTCTGTTGTCAGAGGCCTCTCCAAAGAACTGAAGAGCAACAGTGTCAGTCTGGAGACTAAGGTGCAGCTGATCCAGGCCATGGTCTTTTCAATTACTTGTTATGCATCAGAGAGCTGGACAATGACTAGGGATAATAGAAGGAGAGTTGACATCTCTGAGTTATGGTGCTGGAGAAGAGTATTGAATATACCATGTACTTCTAGAACAAACAAGCTCATCCTGGAAAGGCTGAAGCCTGGTTGCTCCTTGAAGGCAAGGATTCTGAAGCTTCACCTGGCAATCTTTGGGCATGTTACAAGGCAGAATCAGTCCTTCGAGAGGGACATCATGCTTAGGAGGGTGGAGGACAGTTCAGGAGAGGTGGACACGTGATAATATGGGCTGATTCCGTCACTAGGGTAATAGGGATAGGTATATCAGAGACAATAAGATTGGCAAGGGATAGAGCAGGGTTTAGAGCTGTTTTACATAAGGTCACTATGAGTCGCAGGTGATTTGATAGCACATAACAACAACAACAACAACATTCTAAATAAACATTTGTTGTTGTTGAACTAAATATGTTTATCAGAGAGCAAAATTCATCACAGAAATTTGAAAATATATTCCATTACATGAGTATGTGTTTGCGTTTGTATATACATGTATCACTTTGAAATAATCTTTCTGGGGAATCTAGTGGTAAAGAGCTGCACTGAAACCTCAAAGGCACTCAGTTTGAATCACCAGCTGCTTCACAGGACAAGGATGGGCAATCTCCTCTTGTGTGATTAACTGCCTCTGAAAATCTGCCAAAGCATCAGATGTGGGTTGGTTCTGACTCAATAGTATACAATAACAACATATGTAGGTTCAATGGGAAACTGGTGATATTACTTTTACAGTCGTATTGCTACCCGAAAGCCCTGATTTGGTGGTGATTCCAGTCTACCAATGACTCTACAGGAGAAAAATGGTAAATTCCCTCTTTCACAGTTTATATCCCTGGGAATTTGCAGGAAGGTTATTTGAGTCACTTCTACCTCACCAACAATGAGTTTGAATTTTGTGTGTATTTTACTGTTTTAGAGTGGGGTTTTTTTTTACCTTTACTTGTTACCAAAGTAGCTCTTTAAAAAAAAAGGTTTCTATTTATTTTTTTTATATTTCATATACATTGTGTTTCATGCAATGATTCCCATGCATTATGTTTTATAACTTTACTCACCCTTGGGCCTTGCCCATCATTATCCTTTCTTTTCAGGTCCTCCTCTGAATCCTTCCCATTTCCTTCATTCCCTCCCTCCATCTACCAAATTGAGTTTCACTTCTGGGTTTCACTTCTACCCATCCTTATCTCTCCCTTCCACCCATTCTCCTCTTGGGTTTCCTCTACATGTTTTACTAGTTATCCTTATATTTTTACAATAATAGTCTTATGTAGCATTTTCCTTATGAGACTGAGTTAGTTCACTCAGCATCATGTTCTCCAGTCTTTCCCAAGTTATGTAGTATTTTTGGAAATCATTGCTCCTGGGTGCTGCTTAGTATTCCTTTGCTCCTGAGTGATGCATGGTATTCCATTGTGTGAATGTACCAACATTTCTCAATCCATTGAGTTGTGGTTGGACATTTAGGTTGTTTCTATGTCCTTGCGATTGTGAATAATGAACATTGGTGTACACATTTTTGTTAGTGTCTCAATTAGTATTTCCTTGAAGTATATTCCTATGACCCAATCAATTGTATGAATATTCCTACCTTTCCATCTCCTCCCCAAAATTTATTGCTTACTGCACTGCTAGACATTGCCACTGTTACCGTGGTGAGATTGTATCTCATTGTGGTTTTGATTTGCCTTTTTCTTATTGCCAGTGATTTTGAGCATTTATTCATGTCACTGTTGGCCATCTAAATTTGTCCACTAGTTCTAAAAGGTTTTTGTTCAGTTCTTGTAGTTTTCTGTTCAACATTGAAAAACAATCAACATAATTCACCACATTAACAAAGCAAATGATATGATCCTGGCAATTGATGCAGAAAAGGCACTTGAAAAAATCCAACACCCCTTTGATTAAGACACCCATCAAAAGAGGAATAGAAGGGAATTTTCTCAACTTCATGAAAAGTGTTTATGCAAAACCAGGAACCAATATCATTCTCCATGGAGCTAGACTAAAAGTTATTTTCTTTGTGAACAGGGGCCAGTTAAGGATTCCCATTGTCACAACTAGTATTTAGTAGTTTATTGGAAGTACTTGCTATGGTAATATAACAAGAGAAGGAATTAAAAGCCATGCTGCAAAGAGATGGATAAAAACAGTCACTATATGCAGATGTTATCATAGTGTACATAGAAAACCCAGGAATTCAACAAAAAAATCTCCTCAAGCAAGTGGACCAATATACTATGGTGACAAGTTACAGGATCAATATTAAAAAATCAGTGAAATTCCTCTACAGTGACAGAGAGAACTAAAAGAAGGAAACCAAAAATCCAATACCATTTACAATAGCCAACCACAAATTGAGATACTTGGGAATAAACCTAACCAGAGGCACAAAAGACCTGTATAAAGCTTTTACTTTGAAAAAAAAATTAGTTTTAATGAAAATTTACAAAGCAAATGATATTCATCCATAAGTTTTTTTAAAAAAATTAATATTTGGAAATCTTAATGATATAAGATACTGGTTAGTATGAAGATAAGATATGCAGACCCCTTGAAAAGATTTGCTGTTATCAATACATAGCAGACACCGGTGGCTTCTACACTAGCCAGTAGACCCAAATAGGTTTCCCAACTACATATCCACTTGCATGACTAATAGTTGTCATTGTGTACTGTGGAGATGACCTTCCAGTGGGCAGTAAATCTCATGTAAATTGATTTCCACTCTTTCCCACAGAGCAGTGGGTGGATTCAAACAGCATGTACCTGGGATTGCAAGCAGCTTCCTTACACTAGGCCACCAGAGTTCTACATGACTAATAGACATCTCAAACTTCAAGTGTTCATTCTGGACTCATCACCCAACACCCTACTCCATGCTACTTGCATGTTTTCCTTTATTCAGTACATGTTTGCTGATTAAATGAATGAATGATCTCAATAAGTACTACAAAACAAATGTCATAGAGTAGGTAAACATTTCTTTTGGTGCATGAGACTTTATTTGACTAGGATATTTTTCTAAATGGACTCAGTTCTTCTACTTTTCCTGGAAATCACAGTTTAGACAGAAGTTGGCAGCTAGACCTCTGGTTATCTGACAAAGAAACAAACCCATGTTAGGGACCAAAGAAATGTGTACTAAACTTGTTCCACAATTGTTTCTAAATTATCTGTGGCATTTTCTTTAGAACCATCCAAGCAAAATGTTATGGTTACATTACAAGCCAAAAAAAGGATCCAGATGTTTTTCTTTGCACACACTTACATAAAAAAAAAGCAAATGGTTAATATTTGGCTTGCTGCCTTTTCCTGCTGCAATACTTAAATGATGTCACACTTTGTTTGAGGCTGTGAAGCTACCCATCTCCTAATTAAGCAAGCTGAAAAGTGAAATAATAAGGTTTGTTGTTGTTGTTGTTATGTGCCGTCGAGTCGCTTGCGACTCATAGCGAGCCTATGTACAACAGCCCTAAACTCCGCTCTGTCCTGTGCCAATCGCACTGTCTCTGACACTCCCATCCCAATTATCCCAGTCACTGAATCAATCCACCTCATAGAGGGCCTTCCCCTCCTGTGCTGTCCCTCCACCCTCCCAAGCATGATGTCCCTCTCTAAGGACTGGTCTCTCCTCACAACATGTCCAAAGTATGTTAGACGGAGCCTCAGAATCCTTGCCTCCAAGGAGCCACCCGGTTTAACCCTTTTCAGGACAAATCTGTTTGTTTTCCTAGCAGTCCATGGCATTCTCAATACTCTTCTCCAGCACCACAGCTCAAAGGCATCAATTCTCCTTCTGTCCTCCTTGGTCATTGTCCAACTCTCTGATGCATAACAAGTGATTGCGAAGACCATAGCCTGTATCAGATGCACCTTAGTCTCCAGAGAGACAGCATTGCTCTTCAGTACTTTGGAGAGGTCCCTAACAGCAGACTTTCCCATGGCAATGCGCCTTTTAATTTCCTGGCTGCTGGTGCCAAGACTGTTGACTATGGAGCCAAGCAAACTAAAGCTGTGTACAATCTCAATCTCTTCACCATCCATCCTGATGCTGCCAATTAGTCCAGTGGTGAGAATCTTTGTCTTCTTGACCTTGAGCCTCAATCCATATTGTAGGCTGCAGTCCTTGACACTCTGCAGCAGGCTCTTCATGTCCTCTTCAGTTTCAGCAAGCGGGGTTGTGTCATCCGCATAACACAGGTTGTTGATAAATCGTGCACCAATCTTGACCCCACATTTCTCCTCATAGAGCCCAGCCTCCTGGATAATCTGTTCTGCATATAGGTTGAAAAGGTATGGAGATAGGATGCATCCCTGGCATACGCCCTTCCCAATTTTGAACCATGCAGTGTTCCCTTGCTCTGTTCTGTCGAGTGTCTCCTGGTCCAAGTATAAGTTTCGCAAAATTCCCTTTCAAGATACTAGCCATCCGGAAATCAGCAAAAGATAAGTGAATGAATGAATGAATGAATGAATGGATGGATGGATTCTGGTTTCTAGCCATCTGATGGGTGTAGAGTATACCTGTTCCATAGGCTTTTCAAGACTGTAACCTTTCAGAAGTAGACCATTAGACTTCTGAAGAGCTTCTGGGTGGGTTTGGATTGCCCACATTTTGGCTAAAAGCTCAGCATTTACCCTTTGATTCTACCCATGGACTCTTACACTATGAAAGAAGTAGTATTGATTTGATTCTCCCCAGTGATTCCAATTCTTGATTTGCCTCTAAATGATGCCTCAATTTCTGTTATGTCTCTTATCTTTTTGAATGGCTATGTCCTTGGAGGATTCTCTGACTAACATTTTAGAGTTTCTAACAATGATTGAGAAGCCAATCATAACCTCTAGGGAATAAAAATCTTACTTTACAGAAAGAAATGCTCTATAGCTTACATGACTGCTCTCCTGGAAAATGACACTTTTCCAAGTTGCATGGATGAGAACAGGTTTATATTAAGGAGTCATTACAGTTAGAGTTCTGAGTCACACTACTTTAACTTATTTATTCAGTCCTCACTTAAGAACAGCTGTAATATTAGAGAAGGCAAAAGATTGACCATGTATTAGTTACACAGAGCCTTGTCCACTAATTTTTATAAGATTTGTGCATATATTATCTCATTTAGCTCTCAGAAAAGTTAAATGGCTTGCCAAAGAACACAGTTATTAAGTCGACACTCTCTAATTACGGATTCCTACTTCCTTGTGCTATGTTCTTAACCAAACCTCTTCATCAGTTTTATTCCCAGCAAACAAATGCCAGAATTTCCACAACTTGAAATGTATCTTTTGTTTTAAGTTATAGTGACAAAATAAACTCACCATAAAGGAGCTAGTGGATTAGTGAAACTCAGAGTAGATGATGATAAACTGGAAGATTTAAAGGGCAGAAGACACAGAATGGAGGGTAAAAGACTGTAACATGAGGCTGAAGAAGGTGATCTTGAGACAGCAGACAACTTTGACCTTCCTTCTTGGCAGGGTGGCAAATGGGTGACATTGACATTTAATGTTACCATGGTAGGCTTCCTGTGAAACAACATCTACATAACAAGATGCAAGTCTCAAACATAGAGAACTGAGTTTGAAACATAAGGAATTAGAATTGTTAACTTACCACGCCTAAGAAAGGAGACTGCAGGGATAAGGAATCACACAGCAAGCTCTTCACTTAGGAATCTGTCTACGACGCTGACTTGTTTCAGTGCTGAGTGGATGCTTAGTCCAAACTCCTGCATGTACTGCCTAATAGTAGTTACTGTGGTATTTCTATTCCTGAAAAGGGCTGTGCTATTTCATGAGGCAGAAGTTTCTCAAGATCACCAGATAAGTGAAACAAGAAGATATATTGTTAACTTAGAGCTCATTGGTATACTAGAAGCTTATAGAAAGGAATACATTTCTATATCTAGAGGAAGTTTTGCTCTCAAAACTTCCCCACTGCTAATAAGCTTATTTTGATTCCATTATTAACCCCATTGCAGCTAGCACAATGTAGTTGGTCCCTGGATGGTGCAAATGGTTTGCACTAGATTATTAAACATTGGTGCACTGAATCCACCGGTGTGCTGCAGAAGAAAGAAACTATTAGCTTCTATGAAGATCACAGCAAGTAAACTTTATGAAGCAGTTCTACTCTGTAATACAGGGGATAACCATATATTTGAGTTGACCCTATAATAATGAGTTTAACGGGGCTTTTTATCTTGGTTTGGATGTTGGTTTTGAGCTTTCATAGCAGAGACAATAATGATCATTGAATGATGAATTTCTTTTATTGCTGTATTATGAGTTCTGGTGGCCTAGCCCATAGGTAATATGCTGCTAACCAAAGGGCTGTCTATCTTCAGCAATTTGAATCCTCCAACTGCTCCATGAGAGGAAGATGAGCAGTCCCCCTATAGTAAGATTTACAACCTTGCTGCACACCCCTTTTTATTGCTGTGTTATTCTCAATACCAATAAATGAAAGCAACCTCAATGACCAACAACTTATGAATGGGTAGAAAAACTACGGTACAATCACATAATGGAATATTATGCAGCTGTGAAAAACCATGAACTCATAAAACATTACACAACATGGAGTAGCCTGGAGGATATTATGCTGAGTGAAATACCTCAGTCACAAACACTGAATAACACTGCTGTTATAAAATAGGACAGATGAGGTAGGAGATAGGCAGAGTATGACTAAAGAGTAAATAGTTAATGAATACTGCTGTAGAACATATCAGGGGAAGAACTGTCCAAAAAGAATATATGATTAGGCATTACATATATGACAACTATCTGGAACAAGGGTTCATTGTGGAGTGGACTGGGGGAGGGAGAAGTGGGGAAGAAAATATGCAACAGTAAATTAAAAGTTATTATATTTACAACCTTAGAAATCACAAGGAGGGTCACATTGAGTCAGAAGTTACCCAAAAACAGTGAGGTTTATAGTTTAAAATGAAAAAAGCCATTCTTAATATGTTTATAATTTAAAATTATCTAGAGAATGTCTTATCAGTCTGAATTGGGTAAAAATAACCTAGATATACAATAGGACTTCTTCATCTACAGTTTAAACTTTCATGGTAATTAATGGCAAGGTAAATTAATATTATGGCAAATTCAGTGCATGTTACTCTCTTATACTGCAGGTAAATGATAATAAGTAGACATGGTTTACTGTTGCCCTGCAACATTCATAGACACATGGACAGTGAGCCTGATATGTTCTGTATAGTGAATTGAGATTCTGTCAGTCTTACCACATCAGCACTTGTTTCATAAAATATTAAGAAGTTGCCATGATCTCTTTTTTTGAACTAGGGTTTTGAAGATTAGTAAACTACTAGCCCTATTTTGGAGGCCATTTATTTTATAAATAAGCTTCCCATCCACCTCCACATCTGTTCCCTGGGGGACAGCCAAGGAAAGTGAAAGCCTCGGGAACACTAAAGCACTCCAGCACAAGGACAACAGAGATGCACTATGCCAGAATCCAAGTAAGTGCTCAAACTCCAAGTTGTGAATTAGTATTTCAGACTGCTTTCCACTCTCAAGAGAACACTAATATCTATAGAAGCAGAAAAATTTATGTTTTCTACTGCAAAGGGAAGAGGGACACTTACTGCCGTACCCTGCTCCTCAACATTTCTGTCACACTTTTACATGCATACATACACATAAACTTCACCTATGAACGCAAGCACATATGCAAGCTCACATATACATGTCCCAGGAAGTATCTTTCCTTGGATTTATACAAGCCCTTTCTGCCCCAAATATGGAAAATGTGAGGAAGGTTAGGAAGAGTGGCAAAGGCACCATTCTCAATGGTTATACAACTAGCACATTAATATCAGGTTTCCTACCAAGTTATTTAAAAACAGTGAGTGTTGAAATGAGTTGATACACTGAAAAAGAAAAGGTTTCTGAAACAACCAATTCAGCATGTTATTCACTAATTTTTATTAAAAATTATTTTCAGTGCTGAATTGGTACTGTCCTTTTATCCCAGATGCAGAATAGAATGGATTTCTTTTAAATGTCAAGTCTTCAAATTACATAGGAGCAAAGAAGAGGTTGGCCCTACACCTGCAGCTGATGATTACTCATAGTATTTATAATGCAAAATAGTTAATTAAGATAATGGTCAAGTGGTAGTTTTCAACTGAAAATCATGACTCTGCCTTTATATGCTTTTACCCTGTACTATATCACCGCACTAAAAGCAAATGCATAATTTTTACCCTGTCTCTTTCAAAAATGATCTAGCTGCATCAGTGAAAGAATGCATTTAAATGGTCTTTCACCAAGGGTCGTGCCTCATGTGTAAAATGTTATTCCACCAAACCTTTCAAAGTAGGTACTGAGAACACCATGTCAGAAGTACTGATGACTTTTTTACTTTCTTTTGTTGTTTTGTGGAATGAGGGAGTTTATTCTTTCTTGACCTCTCTCTCTGAATTACTGTTGTTGTTGTTAAATGCTGTCAAGTCAAGCACAACTCTTAGTGATCCTCTGAACAAAAGACTAGAACCCTGTTTTAGAAGTATCATTGTTTCTCTATGTTTATAGAGTTTACAGACATAAATTGCTTAGAAAGTGGATGCCACTCCTGCTTCCAAGCCTGTCTCAATCTGGGAACTCCACCAGACACTGTCCACATTGAGTAATCATTATGGCATTTGACACCAGTGGCCCAGCATTCACCATCACAGCAACCTCAAGTTATTTCAAATTGGCAGACTAGTGCTGTACCACTCAAAAGAATATTCATCCCAAGACAGTTAACACCAGGCCCTTGGGCCCAGCCATCTTTTAAATGCAAGGTTCTGGTTTACCCTAAACAAGAGGCTTCTACCCACAGCTCATTTTTAGTTAAATCCAGCAAATTCAATCTGAACTACTAGGAATCTGAATCTAAGCATTACTCCTTAGGTCATTTTGACTCACATTGATGTTTAACAATTTTAAAATTAAATTATTTTCTCCTTTGGATTCTGTTGTTATTAAAACTATTTTTCAGTAATAGAATGCATATCTAAATTAAAAAAATAAGTAATGTATACTTTATTTAAAAAAATTCTTTCTTGCAATTCATATTATAAAAAAAATTTACATTGGTTTACCTAAATAGTTTGTATACATTAGCCTTCATGCTGGATAGCCACCACCTCCCCAACCCACCCTTACTCCCCTGCCCATGCCCACCTTCCAGCTCCCCCCTCCCCTCCTTAGATCCTCATACATATTTTACTAATTATCTATTTCTACAACAATGCTATTATACAGTATTTGTCCTTATGAGACTGAGTTAACTCAATTAGCATTATACTCCCCAGTCCCTCCCAAATTAGGTAGTGATTTACAAAATCATTGTTTCTGCATTCTGCATAGTATTCCATTGTATGAATGTACCATAATTTCTCAACTCATTCAGTTGTGGTTGAACATTTGGGCTGTTTCCATGTTCTTGTGATGGTGTGATGCTGCTATGAACTTTTGTGTATAAGTCTCTGTTTGAGCCTCAATTCTCATTTTCTTGGGCTGTATTCCAAGCAGTGGAGTGGCTGGGTCATATGGAATTTCTATGTTCAGCTTTCTGAGGAATTGCCAAAGGGTTTTCCACAGTGGTTGTTCCATATTACAATCCCACCAGCAATGTATAAGAGCCCTTTTCACCAGAGCCTCTCCAACATTTAGTACTTGCTGTCCTGTCAAACTTTGCCACTGCTACTGGGGTGAGATACTATCTCATTATGGTTTTGATTTCAGATCTCTTCTTGCCAGTGATTTTGAGCATTTCTTCGTGTGACTCTTGGCAATCCAAATGTCTTCCTCTGTGAAAATACTTTCCATGTCTTTTGCACATTTTGTAATTATGTTATCACTATTTTTCTTCCTGTAGTATTCTGTAAATTTTTTATATGAAACCTTTACCTGAAATGGTATTGTCAATTTTTTTACCCCCCAATCAGTATGTTTTCTTTACACTCAGATGGGGAAAAAAGTTTTTGATACACACAGGGATTGAATCTATAGGTCACAATCATCACTTTGATCCTCTCCAGATTGTGCATTTCTGGTTGTCTCTTTATACCACAGACCATCTAAGCTTGATCTCAATTTGTCTCTGATGAACTTTATGGTTTGGGACTTTAGTTCCGTATCTCTGAACCATTTTGAATTGATTTTTGTGTATAGTGTGAGATGTGGATCCTGTTTCAGGTTTCTGCAGATAACAGTCTACTTTTGCCAGAACCACTTGTTGAAGAGATGGTAATTTCTCTACTTGATAGGTTTTATTTCCTTGTTGACTATCAGTTGACCATAGATAGATGGGTCCATTTCTGGGTTCTCAAGTTTGTTACATTTATCTATATGGCTATCTTTGTACCAGTACCATGATGTTTTGGTTATGACCGTTATGCAATAGGTTTTGAGGTCAGGGATTGCTATGACTCCCACTTAATTTTTGTTTTACAGAAGTACTTTGCTTATTTGGGATGTCTTTCCTTTCCAGATACACTTGACAATTTCTCTCTCAATCTCCTTGAACAATGAATTTGGTATCCATATCAGTATTGTCTTAAACATGTAAGCCGCTTTCAGTAGGACTGTCATTTTTACAGTATTGAATCTTCCTATCCATGAACAGGGAATATTTTTCCATCTATTTAGATTTTGTTATTATGCCTTGCAGAAATGTTCTGTAGTTTTCTTTATACAAGTTTTTTGTATCTCTCATTATATTCCTTCCCAAATATCTCAATTTGTGGTTGACTCTTCTAAGTAGTATTGCTTTCTTGTTTTCCTTCTCTAAGTTCTGTTACTGTAGAGGAATCCCACTGATCTTTGGATATTGATCCTATTATACTTTGCCACTCTACTAAATTGTTCTACTAGCTCTAAGAGGTTTTTTTTTTATTGAGTTCTGGGTATTTTTCCTCAAGGAAAGTACTTTCAGTATTTCTCCATTGAGAAAGACATTGGCTTTTGGTTTTGCATATATACTATTCACTATTATGTGGAAATTCCCTTCCATTCCAATTTTGCTGAGTGTCTTTATCAGGAAGATATGTTGGGTTTTTTCAAATGCTTTTTCTGTATTAGTTGCTGTAATCATAAGTTTCTTGATACTTGCTTTGTTAATGTGGTGAATTGCATTGATTGTTTTCCTTATACTGAAACATCTTTGCATACTTGTTATTGTCATGGTGAGTTTTTTTTTTTATATGCTTCTGGACTCTATTGGCCAGGATTTTGTTAAAGATTTTTGCATCTATAGTCATGACAGTTATTGGTCTGTAGTTATCTTTCTTGGTAGTATCTTTGCCTAGTTGTGGTATTAGGGTTATGCTTGCTTCATAGAATGACTCTGGTTATGTTCCTGCTTTTTCTATTTTTAAAGTATTTTATTTAATTTTTTATTTTTAATTATTTTGTAAATACTTTAATTAGAATTGATGAGAGATCCTTTGAATGCTTGGTAGAATTATGCTGTGAAACCATCTGGTCTAGGACTTTTGTTATGGAGAAGTCTTTTAATTACCTGTTTAATTTCTTTTTTTGTGGTGGGTCTGTTCAAGTGTATAAATGTTGATCAAGATTATGTCTTCTTGATCTATTGTGACTTTAATCAATATGTAATGCTCTTCCTTGTCTGTTATGGTGGTTTTCATTCTGAAGCCTATTTTATCACAGATTAGTATTGTAACTCCTGCTTTTTTGAGGTTGCCATTTGCTTGGTATATTTTTTTTCCAGGTTTTGATTTTGAGTCTGTCTTTCTCTTCATTTTTTAGATGAGTCTTTTGTGGGCAACATATTGATGGGCTTTGTTTTTTAATCCAGTCTGCTACTCTTTTTTCTCTTAATTGGCATATTTGGTCCTTTCACATTAAGTGTGATTATTGTCATGCTTGGTTTTACCATTGTCATTTAGCTATGTTTCTTTTTCTGTTGTTTCTGGTTACTGTGCTCCATCCACTTTCCTTTTGCTTCTCCATGTGAAAGACTGCACTTAAAATTTCTTGTAGTTTTGGCTTTGTTATCACATAGTCCTAAAGTTCCTTCTTTGCTGCAAAATATCTGGTTTCTTCTTCATATTTGATGGAGAGATTTGCTGGGTATAGAATTTATGGCTGGCAATTATTTTCTTTGAACTCTCTGTATATCCTATCCCATTGTCTTCTAGATAGCATGAAATCAGAGCTTAATCTATTAGTTGTTTTCCCTTTGTATGTGATTCTTTCATTTCTCATGCTGCTTTTAGTATTCTATGCTTATCTTTTAATCTGGATCATTTTTCTATGATATGTCTTGATGTTTTACTTTTTGGGTTTAGTTTTTTTGGTGCTCACTGTGCTTCTTGAATGTGGATTTCTCCATTCTTCATAACACCTGGTAATTTTCTTCTAATACTTCTTTCACAATTATCTCAGTGACTTTCCTGTCCCTCCCATTTCTGGAATTCCAATTATATGTTTATCATTCCTTTGGATATTGTCCCACTTGATTCTAATGTTTTCTTCATTTTCTTTTCAGCTCATCTCTGATTTTTCTTCTAGTATGTTTCCAGTGAGTTTCTTCTCTTTTACTGTCTCTCTGTTCTATCTCTTCAGTTCCACTTGCATGTTGGATACTTCTGACATTTTGGTCTTATTATTCTGGATTGTATTTTCGTGCTTTTCTGTTATTTTCAGTATTGTGTTGGCTGTACCATTTCTGTCTTCTGATGATTTTTTTAAGCTCTTGTATCTCTTTATCTATACTATCAATTCTTTCTTCTACTATAACTGTTCAAGTTGCTCCTCATCAATATATTTCTTCTGGATCATTGTCTCTGGAATATTCACTCGCCTAATGGCTTCCATTGTTACTTCCTTTATTTGTATCTACTTTTGTAGCTGTTCAAATAATGCTACATCAACATATTTATTCTGTTGTTTGTTTGTTTTATTCTATTGTGGGTATTCCTTGGATCTGCCTTTTTAGGAGAAGGATTATTTTGTTTTTCCATGATGACTGAAGTAGACTGCTACATTCTTGACATCATATTAGTCTTTTCTTAGTAGATGTTAGGTTCTTGTAACTAGATAATGTCGCAAGGTATAGTAATGCTTTGTGCAGGACCTGTATATTGGCAGTCCATTCTTGACTTCCTGAAGTGGAATGACTGTTGCCATCCAGAAACCATAGCTCCACTCAACCTCTTCCACTTGACTTTAAGAAATCCCATGTGATGTAGCTAGCCAGCAGTGTTCAAGGCCTAAGTGTTTCCTCTGCTCTATGAGACAGTTCTGTGGCAGGTTTGAACTCATTCTTGTTATAGTCACAGGTGATGTATTGATAGGATTTTGCATATTGGTGATCTCCCTTTTTCTCCTGTGAAGGGTATCTAGCCAAACTGGCAGATGAGAGGTGGAGGGAGGGTGGTATGTATTCCTCAGTCCATGGGAGGTGCCTCTTCATGGGAGCTATGGTGGGGAATGCAGTGTAACACTTCCTCACCTGTGAAAGGAAACGGGCCAAACTGGCATAGGTATACTTTAATACAATTACTGGGACACCTATTAAGAGGTACTGGGGTTGGTAATATGTGATTTTTTTTTCATATTCACGTATATATTTTTTTATGCATCAGAGAGCTGGACAATGACTAAGGATGATAGAAGAATTGAGTTGTGCTGGAGAAGAATATACCATGGACTGCTAATTAAAGAGATTCATCCTGGAGAGGGTGAAAAACCAGGTTGCTTTTTGGAGACAACATGTTGCAAGGAGGGATCAGTCCTTGGAGAGGGACATCATGCTTGGAAGGGTGGAGGGACAGCTCAAGAGAGGAAGATCCTGAATGAGATGGATTGACTCAGTGACTATGTAGTAGAAGTAGGTGTGTCAGAGACAATGATGTTGGCTCAAGATAGGGCAGATTTCAGGGCTTTGTATACGGGTCGCTATGAGTCACAAGCAACTTGATGGCACATAACAACAACAGATGGCATCACAGACTAAAAGTGGGAAAGCTGCTTTCCACTGAACTGTTGTTGTTCTTGATTGCTGTCAAATAAAGCTTGATTGCCATCGAATAAAGCATTATCCAAATGACCCTATGAACAAAAGACCTGAAGCCTTTTTATAGCTGTCGTCATTTCTCAACGTTCATAGAGTTCCAGAGGCATTTTGTTTAGGCAGTGGGTGCCATTCCTGCTTCCAAACCTGTCTTAAACTGGGAGCTCCACCAAATACTGTCCACCACTGGTAATGTTAAGGCATTTGGTACCCCAATAAAGAGTTAGAAAATGTAGGTGGTCATTATATATCCCACAGGGCACCAAAAGTTGACAGTATTTTTACTAGGCAAACAAAAAAAGAATTTTATCAAACTCGGATTCTTTGTGATAATAAAGTCACTAACAAAAATTGTCCTGTAGTTGTGTGCCTTTGAGTTAGCACCTACTTTTACCTGACCCTCCAGTGAGTTTTCAGAAACAACAAATTGCTCAAGAGGAGATTATACATCCTTCTCTCATGGAACAGCTGATGAAATTGAACCACATGTCTTTGTGATTGCAGATTAGCTTCTTACCACTAGACCACCAATTGTAGCTATTAAGTGCTGTCAAGTTGAGGGCAACCCATAGCAACCCTATCCACAACAGATCTGAACCTTGTCCTATCTTATGCCACCCTTACAATCTGTTTAATACTTGAACTCATTGTTGTTGTCACTGTTTCAATTCATTTTATTGAAGTAATTCCTTTCATTCACTGACCCTACATTTTTCATAGCACAACAGCCCTCTCTAAGGAATACCCTTTCTGAGAAAAATGCACAAATTATGTGAGATGAAGATTTGCCATCCTTGACTCCAAGGAGCACTCTGGCTGCACTTTCTCCAAGACATACTTTTGTTCTTTAACAAGAGTCCAGAATAAGAGCTGCATAGTAAAGTGGTCATGGGGGGAAGGGGGGGTTGGGTTGTATAAAATGAAAGAACTTTTTTCCCAAAGAAAAAAGTGAACTAGGGGGAGGGGAGAAAGGGAGAAAAATGTGCAACAATGAATGAATGGAAATCCAAGTTCTTTATAAACTTTCATTAAAATCTAAAAACAAATAAAACAAAACAAATAAACAAAAACCCAAACAAGTGACTAAAAAGATCATGGCTTGAATTAGGCACACTTTATCTTTAACCTTTTCTCCTAATATTTTGGTCCTTGAGTGCAGATGTTTGCAATTGCAATACATCTGATATCCTGACTTCTGGAATCAAAAGTTTTGGTTGTGGATCTTGTAAGATGATGTCATTGGCAGTTTCAGTATTTTCTCTATCAATCATGATCTTGCTTATCAGTCCAATGGTGAGAATTTTTTGTTTTCTGTCACTATAGAGACAGAGGAGAAAGAAATAACCAAGATGGATGTAAAAAGAAACCCTGAAAATTGCACTAGAAAGTTGAGAAGCCAAAATAAAAAGAAAAGATACTGGGGAATTGAACAGAAGTTTTCAAGTGGTAGCTCAGAAAAGGCAAAGCAAACTACTATAATGGAATGAGAAACGAAATTGGCTATTTAAAAGAATATTTACATTTTATGGCAAGAAAATGCTTTGCCTTGTGTTCCATGAAATCTGGGCTTACTTGGCTAAGTTTTATGGTTACAGGAGAGGCTGAATGATGGAGTCTAGAATTTCATAAAGAAATACCAGAAACAGTTTCAGGTAAAGAGCTGAAAGCAGTATCTGGAGCATATGGTTAGATGTCAGTGTGGATTTCACTAAACAGTATTTTCCAATCCTAGGACTATTTGTATTTGGGAGCTCTGATGTCCTTCAATTTCTTCTTTTCTTGAAATTGGGATGTGATCCATATTGAAGACTGCAGTGTTTGATTTCCTGCAGCATGTGTTTCAAATCCTTCTCACTTTTAGCAAGCAAGGTTGGGTCATCTGCGTAATGAAAGTCATTAATGAGTCTTCCTCCAACCCTGCTGCCACTTTCTTCTTCATAGAGTACATCTTCTTGAATAATTTGTTCATCATACAGATTAAATAGGTAAAGAGAAATGATGCAATCCTAATTTTAAACTGTGTAGTGTTCCCTTGCTCTGTTCACATAAATAGTCTCTTAGTCTAGGTATAAGTTTTTTGGTTTTTTTTTTTTATTTTAGGTTGTTTATTTTTCATTTCAATGAACGTCTACAGAGATTTTGGGATTCCATTCATTCATTGTTGCACCCTTCTCCCCGCACAAACCCCTCCCCCCTGCCCCCACCATTTGCTCCTCTCCTTGTATAAGTTTTAAATAAGCACAATTGTTGTTTGTTGTTAAGTGCAGTCGAGTCGCAGGCAACTCATAGCGACCCTCTGAAGGAGAGTTCTTGACATTTGGGTGCCTTTCATCCTCTCTCCAGGTTCGTAGTGTTTCCAGAGGCAAGTTATTAGGGAAGTGGATGCCACTCCTCCTTCCACGCTTGTTTCCATCCAGGAGCTCCACCCCACTCTCTTTCTGTATGCTGTAATCAGCCATTAATGCATTTGATACATCAGAAGCACAATTAGGTGATCTTAAATCCACATTCTTCTCAACTATCATTTGTTATGATCCACACAGTCAAAAGCCTTTGCATAGTCAATAAACCAAAGAGACATTCTCCTGTATTCTTTGCTATGATGTCCTTAGTGCCTCAGCCTCTTTTAACCCAGTTCTATATCTGGTAGTTCTCTGTTAAAGCAGAGTTCCAGTTGTTTTTAATAATCTTCAATATGATTTTGCTTGTATTCATATTTGTGGTATTGTTTGGTAATTTATGTATTCTGTCAGATGCCCCCTTTTTGGGAATGAGGATAAATATGAACTTTTTTCAGGCAGTTAGTCAAGTGGTCGTCCTCCATATTTCTTGGCATTACCTAGTGAGCATGTCCAGGGTAGCATCTGTGTGCTGAAATATATTAATTGGTATTCCATCAATTCCTGGGGCTATATTTTTTGCCATTTTCATTTGTATAAAGACATATCATATGTGTACGTGTGTGTGTGTGTGTGTGTGTGTGTGTGTATTCAGTTAAAAATATCTAAAAGAAAAATGTTAGTGTAAGTTCTTCTGATTAAAAATTTATAAAATAGATGTTAAAAAAATAACTTGTGAACTATATACTATATACTTATTAAAAATTAACTTATGAACTATATACTAGCTTCCCACTCTTTCAATTTGGTTTGACACAGTGACTAACAATGGGCTCATGCATATCAGTATCAGTGAAGATTGCACAAGATAGGGCAAGGTTCAGTTCTATTTGCATAGGAGTTGCTTGGAGTCATAGTTGGCTCCGTGAAATCAACAATGACAATGTCATATATAACTTTATGTATGTGTGATGTGTGTGTCTGTCCATCTATCCATCTTATCTATTATGTATTTTTATGTATGTGTGTGTGTGTGTGTGTGTGTATATATGTATATATATGTACATATATATGTATATATATATAATGTTTTCTAGAAAGAAAGCAAGATATCAACAGTGCTCATAACTAGCAATATATCAGTATATTCAAGAGCAAGTGGATCTAATCAATAAGCTCCAAACACTCTCATGATATTGTTGCTGCATTAATAGCTTCATCAATATATGTTTTCTGGAAAACTGGAAACTATGGGTTCTTTGCATATCCTTAAAGAATAAAGCTATGAGTAAAAGTGTATACAGTATTGTCAGAATTCCATATTCTGAATTTACCTAATATCTAGAGAACTAAAAGTTTCTCAAGTTATACTCTCTAGCCTTCACTATCACTGATCACATTGTTCAAGTGGACAATGCTTCTCTCAATAAAGTCTGACAAAAGGCTCTTACAAGCCCCCTTAGCCACAAATTGGAAAAAGCTTTAGTAATCATTTATTCCAGTGATTTAATTAATATTTAAGCCACACATCTGTTTGAAAATATATCAGTAGTGATAGAAATGCTTATTCTTGGGTTTGTAATTGACAATTAGGAACTGGCTGGCTTGGCCTATATGTAGAACTCATTAATCTTCAAGTACATCCTGGGAAACAGAGCTCTCTCAAAATGCTGGTATCAAAACAGCACTTTTTATCTGCTCAGTTGGAATACTAATGGGTGAGGTGGAAGTCACAAGTTAAAAGAAGGAGATACATATTCCTGTGATAAAGTTTTCTCTGATTATCCATCACAGTGCTGTAAACAGCATAGCATTAGTAAGTATAACAACAGTATTGCTCCACTTGATGCAATCTTCATATTGAAATAAGACATAGTCTAAGTTCAGTCTTTGATGCTATTTGTTAAATGATGATCCTTGCCTGTTAGAAAATTCTGTCTCACTTAGGCATTGCATCTCAGCATTTAAAACAACAACAACAACAACAACATTATTTTCTCACTAGCCTTCCAAGAACTTTCCAAGTCATTTTGTGTTTTCTGTGTGCAATTGGATGCCGAAATAATACACAGGGAATTAAAATTTAATGATGAAGTTGTCATTCTTTTGAAGAAATAAGTACCATAAGTAGGGGACAGCCACTCTCATTAAGGTACTCTCCAAATATTGAGAGAAAAGTTTGGTTGATAAGAATTTTTATGAACTTAACATTTCTGGCTTTGTTTTTTCCCTGAATGATGTCTCTATTTTTTTTTAAATCCATCTCATTTCAGAATGTTAGGTTTTTAACAAAGAAGAAATAGTGCAGATGGCTAAATTATCATCTCTTGCTCCATACCTTGACAGCTTACCATAATATACCTTAAAACACCTGAAATTAATTATAGAAAATACATTTGAGTGTAGAGATTTACAGTATGGACTTGAGTACTGAGATGTACTTTGAATTCAGGTTGCCCCTTCTACTTGCTTTGGTAACTAAGTGTTAAGGAGTAGTGCTACTGATACAAAGGCACGTAGTTTGAATCTACTAGCTGCTCTGTCAAAGAAAGATGGCAATCTCCTCCTGTATTATTTACTGCCTCTGAAAACCCACTGGAGGGTCACTATGAGTAAATGCTGGCTCAAGGATGCATACAACAAAAACTTCTACTTGACCCATAAATGTTGATCAGGCAGTCTCTAGTTTTGCCTTTTAATGGAGCTTTCAAGGCCTACTTGTAAAAAGTTAAAATGTCGGCTCAAAAGCAGGTGGTTCAAATCCATTTGGTGCTCCATGAAAGAAGCATTAACAACCTCTTCCTGTGTACTTTTCTACCTCTAAAAACCCACTGGAGGGTCAGCTATGAATCAATTCTGACTAAAAGGCACATAATAAGAGCACAACATATTTAAAGCACAGTAGAAGAGAAAACTAACGAGTATTAAAAGAAATATGTATAAAAACCAGAATAAATCTTTCTTACACACATAGTACAACACTTTCTTGGTCTTCATGGGGAGGAAGAAAGGAGCAAGAAAAATTCGCAGTGGCTCACTGATAGAATTTTTGCCTTCCATGAAAGAAACATGTTCAGCTCCCAGACACTGGACTTCATACATGTTGGCAACCAGCCAGTGGATGTTTGTGTGTTGCTATGTGCTATGATGCTGAACAAATTTTATCAGATCTTCCAGAATAAGATGGAATAGAAGAATGAACTAGAGGTCTACTTCTGAAAATTCTATGAGTCACAATGATATAATCTGATTGTACATTGGGTTGCCATAATTTGTGGGACAAGTCAGTGGCAATTAACAACAAATACATGAATCATATGAAGTATGTAGTCTATACAGAAGCTCTGGTGGTGTATTTTGTAGAGTTAGACATCACTTCTCTGGCAGATGTGTAGTATCCTCCTGGATAATTTATAGTCCCAGAAACCCAATGGAGGTTCAGCTATGAGTTGTTTCCAACTTAAAGCAATTAATTAGAGTGAGATGAATATGTAAAGTCTATTACAGGTTCTACAAGAGCTAGATTTATGTCCTAATTGTGCCTCAGAGTATCAGTACCACTCCTTTTTCCTGCAACCTTCCCCCACCCCCCCACTCCCCCACCCCTGCCCCTTATTGGAATTGAGTTGGAACCAAAACCAACTCAAAGCTGACCTTCCATTGTGTTTTCAGAGCTATAATTTGCATTGTAGATTATTCTCCCAAGGAACTACTAGTGGCTTAATATTGCTAGAGGGTCATAGCTTTTGGGTTAGCAATACACTTCCCCTATGGGCTATGCTATTAGAACTCTATAGGACAGAGAAAGGCTAAGAGTAGTAAAGACAGACATCTTTGGAACTTTACTTCCTAGCTTTCTAGAAAGGGGAAAATTGGACATGGAAGCACAGAGCCATGACTGTCTCTCTGAAAAGGCCAGAGGGAGTAAGAATAGCACAGCTCCTCATTGACTCAGAGGAGAAAGCAGATAAAGAGCCCATAGTCCAGCCCCATGGTGCTTCTAGAGCCACACCAACAGCCAGAGGTTTGTTTATTCACTGCTGACTCACAGTTGTGGTACTGAGAATGGGGGTAATTGAGGAATTGAATGGAGGAGGCAAAGAATATCTCACAATAAAAGTGGCTTTTAGCCTAACAGTTCCAAGGCACAATTCCTCGGTAAGTCCAGGCTCCAGATTCAGTTCAGCAGTCAAATCCAAATCATCCTGCAAAGTTTGTCCCAGAGCAGTTATAAGTCAGCTTCATTTTCAAGTATTTGGCAAAAACAACAAAACACTGTGGCAAATGCAAGCTTTAACAAATGCGAGAAGCCTCAGATCACACCTTGCCTCAGTTTCTCCACAACAATAACAGTCTCTCCAATGCCATCACTAGGGTCTCAACAACAGGGGCTGCTCCAGTCTCTCAAGGCTTGCCAGCACAAGTCTCGCTTACTTCAAGTCTTGCTGCTCGATGTGGGAAGCATTTTTTTCTCTTCTTGTCCCACACTGTTGATAATTTTCAAGACCATGCTGATATGCAAGACCATGTGTCTTCAGTTAAGGTAGCTGAAGACCAGAGGAAGCTAACTGTGGTGGCTTAAAAAAAGCCAACTTTTAGGCTAACACCACAGTAGCCAACAAGCTATGTGAACTCTGAAAATTACTTTATTCAATCTAAAGCAAAGGGAAAGTTCATCAGCAAAGTAGGTATTGTTCTACCCATGAAATGCCCCCCAAAAGAATTCACGTGAATTTTTGTATGTAAATACTAAAAGAACTTTATCCAGAGAATATTTATCCACATGTGGAGGCTTTCTTCCTCAGCAGAAAGGTGGTGAGAGAAAAAAGCCCCGAGTCCCCCTGTGTAATTGTTTTTAAGGCCTTCCCCAGGTGCTTCTGTCCAGGGCAGAGAAATTGGGAGCATGGTTGGTGGGCCATGGAATCAGTCATGTGGGTCAGCTTTTGATGGGCTGGGTACTTTGCCTGCCTTTACTTTTTTTGTGTCATGTAGACACTAGTTAATTCTTTACTTTGCAAGGACAGATTCTAAGCTAAGAATTTTTATGGCCCGCTTCTGCTTCTGGGATTAATGGGTTTGTGTTTGGTTTGTTTGTTTTTAAATGGGGTTTATGCTGTCCCCTCAATATAATGTATAAGATGCAGAGGACAAATCTTTATGAAGCACAGAAAATAAGTTTAAGTTTGTTGTTGTTATTAGAGGCCATCAAGTTGACTTTTACTCATGTACAAACTTGTGCTAGTCTCACAGTCTCTACTATGTTTAACCCTATTGTCAAGCTTGTTGTGTCCTACCATCCCATTGTAGATCTTCTTATGCTTCACAGACCCTTTCTGAGCTTTTCTAAGTGTGATGCAATTCTCTAAGGCCTTGCCCAAAACATGTGGAATGAACCCTCAGCATCCTTGCTTCTGAAGAACACTCTGGCTGCATTTTTTTCAAGCCAGATGTGTTTGATATCACACTTTATTCTTTAAACTTCCATCTTTCTCTTTAGTACTTTAAAGAGGTCCCTGACAACACATCTTTGCAATGTAATATATCTTTTGATTTATTGGCTGCTGGTTCTAGAAAAGTTGATTATGGCTCCAAGTAAAATTAAATCATTGACAGCGTCAACCTTTTCTCCATTTATCACGATGTTGTTTACTACTGCAGTTATGAAGATTTTGTGTGTGTTTTTTATGTCAATGTATAGTTCATACTGAATGAAAGCTATAGTATTAGATGATCTTTTGTAAATGCTTGGTTCAATTTCTCTTCAATTTCAACTGCTTGCTTCAATTTTCCCTTCACTTTCAACAGATAAATTTGTGTCATCTGCATAATGCAAGGTTTTAGTGAGTCTCTTCCCAGTTCTAATGCCACATTCTTCTTCACATAATCTAGCTTCTCAGATTATTTGTTCATCAAGATCTAAGTGTGCAGAATCTGAAATGCTTGTTTGCCATTTAGGAATAGATGCATAGCAGGTAGTAGGAAATTTGAGTAAAGATTGAGCTGTCATTCACAGATTTAAACTTTAAAGACTTGGAAGTTGCCAAATGGAATAGTAAAGAAGAAAAATAACTCTAAAGACAATTCTGAGGAACTTAAACATTAATAGGTAGTAAAAGAAATCAAGAGAAGATAATTGGAAACTAGAAAGAAAATCAAGACACTACCATATCCTAGTGTTTTAAATAAGAGAGGGCAGACTATAGCATCAATTGTTTTAGAGTTGTCACACAAAAAAATCAAGACTAGATGTATAGGGCAATTGTATTTTACTGTTAGGAAATACACTCAGTTTAAGGTGGACATCAAAGCCAGATTTGAAGAGTTTAGAAATAAGGGAACTAAGTTAAGCCTGCACCACATTTCAATGCATCTTTAATAAATTGTGCTAATCTTTGGGGGAGACTTTGGGATTTTTAAAGTAGAAAGACTGAAGTATTTAATATGTACAAACAGAAAGGATATAGAGGAAGAAGCATTGATCAAACAAGTTTCCAATGAACCAAGGAGGAAACAGAGGGGCACAAATTAGGTTAAACCTGAAAAAGAAATTCTTCTTACATTGCAAGTATTGTACTCTCCCTATCTAGAAGAAGGAAGAAAATTAACTCTGTATAGAAACAATGAAACAAAAGGCTAATAATCCAGGTGAACCTCATTTTCCAAGATCCTGAGACCAGAAGAACTAGATAGTACCTGGCCATAACCATAGATCACTCTGAAAAACATCACTTTTAAATATCCTGGATAGTATATGGGGAAATGTGGAACAAACTAAAAAAATAAAAGAAAATAAAAGCCAAAAGCATGTAAAAGATTGGGTATATTGGTTTTAAAGAGACAAATGGAAACCCAAGTCACTCTTTGAATCAGAAACAAAATCCATCCTCACTTCCATGACATAATTTTTATCCAAATAAGCATATAATGTGACCAATAACACTAAGGAGGTAATCACCCCTTTGAATACTCAACCATATAATGTAAAACGTGTGCAAGTCCAAATTGAAGCCTAAGAAAATGAAAACAAGTTCACAAGACCCAAATTTTATCTTGAGTCTATCCCACCTGAATTTAAAAATATATCCAGAATAAGTTTGAGGTATGAGTTTTGCTATGACATCAGAGAAATTATCTATAAATAGAGCAAAAGAGAGAAAAGGAAGAAAATAACATAATGGATGTCAGAAGAGACTGTGAAAATTGCACTAGACGTCGAAAAACCAAAACAAAGAAAAGAAATGCAGAAGTAAAAGAGCTGAACAGAATATTTCAAAGAGCAGTTTGAGAAGACAAATCAAATTATTATAGTGGAATGTGCAAAGAGCTGAAGTTGAAGAATAAAAAGGGAAGAATTCCGTTACCATTTCTAAAGTTGAAAGAACTGAAAAGCAAATTCAAGCCTCTAGCTGCAATACTGAAAGATGCTATAGGCAAAGTCTTGACTGATCCCGGAAGCAACAAGGAAGATGGAAGGAATATGCAATCACTGTACCAAAAAGTACACTGAATATTTTTATTAACTTTTTTCATTTTAATAAATATTTACAGAGATTTTGGATTTCCATTCAGTCATTGTTGTACTTTCCTCCCTGCCCACCATTCCCCCCACCCCAGTTCACTCCAGTCCTTGAAAAGGAGAAGAAAAAATTCCCTCATTGGTATACAATCCATCCCTCCCCCAACGCACACTCCACTATGCAACCTTCATTCTGGACTCTTGTCATAACCATAATACCCAATCATATATATCATTTT
>NW_006399855.1:3617105-3619488 GCF_000299155.1 Elephantulus edwardii | reverse complement strand
CTTGTTTTTCAATGCAGCATGGTATTCCTTTGTATGAATATACCAGAGCTTCTCTATCCATAGGTTTGTTGATGTGCATTTAGGCTGTTTCCAAATCTTTGCTATTGTGAACAGAGCCACAATAAATATAGATATGCATATATCTGCCTCGATGGCAGTTATGGTTTCTTTAGGGTATATTCCCAGTAGAGGAATTGCTCAGTCAAATGGTATTTCTATTTGAAACTTTTTGAGAAAGTGCCATACAGCCTTCCATAGTGGTTGCACTATTGTACGCTCCCACCAGCAGTGAAAAGGATTCCAGTTTCTCCGCAACTTTGCCAGCATTTGTTGCTTGCTGTTATGTTAAATTTTGCTATTCTTACTATTTTTATTTAACATTGAAAATTTTCATTGATACTGAAAATTTTCTGACAGTACAATATGAAAAGGAGCCAATGCTAACGAAGGAAAAGTGCAAGGTATACTGAAGACATTAGCAAAAATAAATCCACAGGAATACATGGGATACCAATTGTTAAGTCTTAACTAAGAGATGCAACCCTCTATATTCTCACCAGTCTCTTCCAGAAAATTGGAGGACAGCTGCTTTCCTGACTAACTCTAAGATATATATTCCCATACTCAAAGAAAGGAGATCCTTTCTTGGAATGTGGAAATTTCAGATAATATTAATATCACATACAAGCAAAATATTTCTGAAACACATCCAAAAATGATTGGAACAATACATTGAGAGAGAATTTCCGGAAGTTCAAGCTGGGTATAGAAAAGGCCATGACATCTGCAAAAGACTCAGTTCTTTTTCCCTCTATCATAATATTGCCTCTTAGCCAGTGATGAGGACTTTTGTTTCCTAGATGTTGAAGAGTAATCCAAATCAAAGGCTGTAGTCCTTGTTCTTCTGCATCAAGCATTTCAAGTCCTCTTCACTTTCAGAAAACAAGGATGTGCATTTGCATAATTCAGGTAGTTGATAAGTCTTCCCCCAATCCTGATGTGACATTCATCTTCATAGAGTCCAGTTTCACATATTATTTGCTCAGCATACAGATGGAATTGTTGTTGTCATGTACTCTCAAGTAGGAAATGGCTTATAATTGACCTCCCAGTGGTAAAGGAAGGAAGTCAGAGTTCTTGCGACTTCTTGTTGTTGTTGTTAGGTGCCACTGAGTACAACCTATAGTAACCTTGTGAGCAGATCTGCACCCTGTCCTATCTTGTGCCATTCTCACATTTTCTGGCACACTACAGCCCATTCTGTCAGTCACCATGTCAATTCTCCTGGTCGAGAAGGCAGTGGTACTAGGGATATTACAGATAATTTCAGATGAAATTCAGCTGAAATCAGAGAGTACCAGGGAATGTCTATTTGTGTTTCATTGACTATGCAAAGGCGTTTGAATGTATGGATCACAGCAAACTGAGGCTAACTCTGAGAGAAATGGGTATCCCAGATCATTTGATTGTGCTTATGAGAAACCTATACTTGCACCAGGAGGCAGCCATCAAATCAGATTAAGGAAACACTGCAAACTTTAAAATCAGGAAGAGTGTATGCCAAGGATATGTTCTATCTCCGTACTTTTTCAACCTGCATGCGGAACAGATCATCTGGGAGGCTGGCCTCTATGAGGAGGAATGTGGCATCAGGATTGGAAGAGACTCAGATAACGCAGCTCTGCTTATTTAAACTGAAGAGGTCCGGAAGTGCTTTCCGTAGAAGGCAAAGGGTTGCAGCTTTCAATATGTATTGAAGCCGGACATCAAGAAAACAAAGATTCTCACCACTGGGCCAATTGGCAGCATCATGATAGATGGTGAAATATTTGACATTGTTAATACCTTTATTTTACTTGGCTTCACAATCAACACTATTGATTCCAGCAGCCAGAAAATCAAAATACAAATTGCATTGGGAAAGTCAACTGTCAGAGACATCTCCAGCGTAATGAAGAGCAATAACACCAGTCTGGAGAGTAAGGTGTGCGTGATTCAAGCTATAGTTTTTGCAATTACGTGCTATACATCAGAAAGCTAGACACTGACTAGGGATGATAGAGCATTTAAGCCTTTGAGCTGTGGTGCTGGTGAAGAGTATTATATGTACTATGGGCTGCCAGGAGAACACACAGGTTTGTTCTAGAGAGGGGGAAACCAGGTTGCTCCTTGGAGGCAGGGATTCTGAGGCTTCATTCAACATACTTTGGACATGTTTCAAGGAGGGACCAGTTCATAGAGAGGATCATCATGCTAGGAAGGGTGAAGAGACAGCACAGGAGAGGAAGACCCTTGATGAGATGGACTGATTCAGTGAATGGGGTAATGAGAGTAGGTACATTGGAGACAATAAGGTTGGATCAGGATAGAGCAGGTTTCAGAG
>NW_006399855.1:3608318-3616771 GCF_000299155.1 Elephantulus edwardii | reverse complement strand
TCCAAGGAGTAGCTTGGTTTAATCCTCTCCAAGATGAATCTGTTTGTTTTCCTGGCAGTCCATGGTACATTCATTACCCTTCTCCAGCACCACAGCTCAAAAGCATCCACTCTCCTTCTGTCCTCCCTAGTCATTGTCCAAGTCTGATGTATAACAAGCGATTGCAAAGACCATGGCCTGTATCAGGCGCACCTACCAAGGTGGTAGTAACCTTATTTTACTAGGACAATAGGAATATGAAAAGTAGTATAGCATGATTCAGTGCTTCTTAGAGTGGCCTTATGACCACTCATACAATAATCATGCAATTATTTGTTGAAATGCCTATTGTTGACTCATAGTTCTGACTTCTGAGAATTCATCCTAGAGTGGGTCTTAATGATCATTGTGAAGTGTGAAGAGTATAGTTCCTAGAGTAGTAGACTAGTCACTTTCACCCATCTGAACCATTTTTCTCACTGAAAAAAAAAGTAAAATTGACTTTCTATTTTATAGGATTTCAAGGATTATAAAAAATTGTAACTTATATAAAAGGATTTATCACAATCTGTATCCCTAGTTCTGTGTCCAGAAAGGGTGTCTAGTTTTTGACCTGGATCTCTTTGGAGATGGCTAGTACAGGTCCATTACGTGACTACCCTCAGAGATAATCTCAGTTGCTTCCAGAGAAACACAACACTCCCTCTCTGTCCCACTTTGAGAATTTACTCCTCCATTAGGATTTCACTCCTTAAAATTTCAGGCAGAGAAGTTAAAGGAGATATTTCAGTCCTGCAGTAGAAATACCAAGGAGCTCTAGGGACACAGATGTTAACATTTTCAGCTGTTAACCAATGGCTGTTAGTTTGAACTGACCAGGTTCCAGAGAAGAAAGGTGTGGCAATCTCTTTCTGTAAAGATTGTTTTTGTTGTTAGGTACCATTGAGTCCATTAGATTGTTTTTGTTGTTAGGTACCATTGAGTCCATTACTGCTTACAGAGATCCCATGCATAACATAATGAAAACCTTACCAATTTCGTATCCTCCTTAATTTCTACCATGCCACATTTCACTGTTGCTTTCATGTCAATCCATCTTGTTGAGGGTGTTTCCCCTATTTGACTGACTTTCAATTTCCCAAGTATGATGTCTATCTTCAAGGACTAATCCCTACTGATAACATGTCCTAGGTACGGGAAACAATGTCTCACCTTCCTTGCTTCTAAGGAGAAGTCTGGTTATACTTTTTCCAAGACAGATTTCTTTGTTCTTTACAAAGTCTATGGTACAGTCAGTATTTGCCAAGATGTAAGATGCTGATTCTTTTTAGATCTTCCTTACTTATTATCCAACTTTCATACGCCTATGAAGCAATTGAAAATACCATGTCTTCAGTCAGGCATACCTTGAATACTTTCTAATGCAGATGTATTCTATCCTACAGAGTCCACATGAGTTCGAATTAACTTAAGGCATGTTTTGTCTCTTTATTTTTCAATATAATTTTTCAGCTAGGTTTTTAATATAATTGGTAAAAGCAGTAGTTGAGCTAAGACCTTTATTTTTCTACTAGTTGTTGTTATTGTGTACAGTTGAGTCAGAACTGACTCATCACATGAAGGAGACTGCCTATCTTTCCCCTTCAGTGAACCTGGATGGAGAAACCTGAGTGGATTTGAACCACATGCTATCGAGGTTGCAGCACAACTTTTTTCCCACTAGCCCACCAGAGCTCCCTGGTCTACTAGAACTAAAAAAACTCTGGAATGTTTGTTATTAAGAGATTATGTTTCATTTTTAAATTGTGCCATGGCTTTTACTCGGCTTGCATTGAGAACACCTCCCAGTTTGAAATTGTACTACTAGGCATTAGAACTCAGTATAGAGTCCATCATTGAAAAAAAGGCTGAGGTGTAATCAAACACATTTGAAATAGCACAGTAAATACACATGTTCAGTTACAGAAGCTTTCAAGGTAAATGACTTGGCTAACTTGAAGGAGAAAGTAAGAAAATAAGCCAAGCTAAATAAGAGAATCATTTCTAGATTTTTATTTCTTTTCCCTAGAGGGCTCAGGGAATGCTGCCAGGAAGAACAAATTCTAGCAAATTTTAGGAAGCAGCCATTTCAGTCGAGGTAAATGTCCAGAGAATGAGACATTTCTGGCTCTCCTCCCTTTTTAAAATATTTATTTCTAAGCCACCTCTTTCTGAAAACCAGTTAGAGCAGCTAATAATTCTTCTGACTCCCTTGTCTCCATTTTGACTGGCAGAGCTGGTGTTAAGAATCCTGAAACTTTCTCTTGCTCTAGGCAGCATTCCTCAGTTGAGTAAAAAGAACTTGGAGGTGAAGCTTTAATTCCATGTCACAGGCCAAATTGTTTCACTGAAAAGCATAGAAGCACGGATGTCAGTGCTAGCCTTATAATCCAACCCCAGTCTGAAAATCCCAGAATGGTGCAATTTAATGTTAGACAAAGGGGCCACTAGCTCCTGACTTCTAACACCCATGTTGTCCTTATCTCCCTCACACAGTACTGGACCCCAGGCTCTTAAACTAAGATCTTCTCAGGAACTCTTTTGCTTTGGGGCCAGATCACAATAGTCATCAAGAGAAATCTCATGACTATCTTATTTTCCAGCAAACCATCTAAGCCAGGTCTGCCTTTTGACACAGCAAAAGGGCTATCTATCTGTCTGTCTGTCTGTCTATCTATCTATCTGTCTATCTATCTATCTATCTATCTATCTATCTATCTATCTATCTATCATCTATCTATTTTAATGTCTAAGCTCTCAAAGGCCCACCTGCCCACACAGTGACTCATGACCAAACAGGAGGATGCAGAACAGCAGGGAGGGAAAGGTTGATCCTTCTCAGCTCTAATTTGTGGATGTTACAAGTGATAAATTCTTCTGGTAACTCCCTGATGGACAGAAATAGAAGACCTGCTTAGGAAGAGCTGGATTTCTTTCAGGGAAAGGATTCAGTTGACTTCCAGCAAAAATTAAAACCTATGAGACCATCAGTACTGCTTCCCTGTGGCAGTCTTGGCCTCGTTAAGTGGATGGATTTTAGGATGTTTGGATGTCCCATTCCCATGTTTCATTCCGCACAGCCACACCCTGAGGAATGCAGTATCTGCATCCTGTTGGACTCACTCAGTGCTCCTCCTGTCCATGTCCCTTTCTCTGTGTGGCCCACTGGCTCATTCACTGCTGTCAAGTACTTTCTAACTTATATAAGCCCTCCACCAAGTTTATAAGATGGAAAATCGTAATTAGAGGAGACTCTAATCTTTCCCCCAAGGATATGAACCTTTAAGATGTGCAGCTTTCAGGTTGGCACTGTAACTCTACATGAACTGCGCCTTCCGAGCTTCACCCCGAAGGCCCACCTGCGCATTCAGAGTCTTTCACTAAGTTCACTTATGTCAAATTCCTGGGAATCTTACTAGGCAAATAAATCTTATATATTAATGCAAGTTCAATTGTAAATAAATACAGGATTTATATCTTAACAGCAGTTTGCTTTTTTTTTTTTTTAATGATACATATCAAAAGAAGAGGTAGTGGGAGAATGAACTTGATTGTAGCTCACAACACAGCTGATAGAAATGGCTCCATTCACATGCCAGACAGTGTTTTAAGTGTTCTAAGGGTCTTTGTCTGGCAGCGGCCACCCACGTGGGGCAAAAAGAAAGCCACAAGTGCCCCAGCGTTCCGCACTTGCCTCTCTTCCAGTCTCAGGAGGCCACGTCCATCCAGCTGACACTGATACTCACAAGAGACACTGCCCTTACCCTGAAGGCGTGGCCATACATTTCAGTATTTTACCATTCCGGCACACCCAAAGGCTGGCAAACTCTGGGCCAGAGACCCCTAATTCTTCTAGCAAGTCCGGCCGTAGAGCGGACTTACTAGATGAATTAGGGGTCTCTGGCCCAGGGTTTGCCAGCCTTTGGGTGTGCCGGAATGGTACAATACTGAAATGTATGGCCACACCTGCAGGGTAAGGGCTAGTGTCTCTTGTGAGTCTCAAAGTGAGCTGGATGGATATGGCCTCTTGTGACTGGAAGAGAGGCAAGTGTGGAATGCTGGGGCACTTGTGGCTTCTAGGTTGTATAGCCCTGGTGTGTCCACTTGCTGTGCAGAGGTAACTTGTGGTTGCTGTGAAGCTGAACACTGTGACATGACCCTGATGTGTCAAATGTGATAATGGTTACCCATGGTGGACAGTGTTTGGTGGAATTCCCTGATTAAAAAAACAAGCTTGGAAGCTGGAGCGGCATCCACTTCCATAAATAGCTTGCCTCCAGAAATCCTATGAACCTGGAAAAAGGATGAAAGTCACGCAATTTTTGAAGACTTTCGTTCATAAGGTCACTATGAGTCACCTATGATTTGACAGCACTTAACAACAACAACAACAGGGTTTTGTATCTACCATAAAGGTATATTCAGTTATCATTCCCATTTAGAATTGAGAAAAACCTGGGCTTTGAGGGTATAGGTAACTCCATAAATAACTTGCCTCCAGAAACCCTATGAACCTGGAAAAAGGATGAAAGTCATGCAATTTTTGAGGACTTTAGTTCATAAGGTCACTATGAGTCACCTATGATTTGACAGCACTTAACAACAACAAAAGGGTTTTGTTTCTACCATAAAGGTATATTCAGTTATCATTCCCATTTAGAATTGAGAAAAACCTGGGCTTTGAGGGTATAGGTAACTTACACAAGGTCACAGAGGAAAAGTTTTAATACCTTTATTTAAGTGAGACTAACCAGTTAACTACACATTGCCTCTACACTTTGGGGTTTGGGACAGAAAAATCTTTTGGAATCACTGAGCTGCTTTCACATAAAAGGAGTCCTTCTTCTAAAGAGGATTTGTCTTCCCAGCTGAAAGGTGAAGGTTCTTCTCCTGAGGAAAGTTTGTAAATTGGAGTGAGGAATCCTTTCTACCCAACACATGTTTGCTATGCTCAGTAGTGCTAAACTTTCTCAAGCTGCTGATTGTCTGGTAGTGGAGAAAGAAGGACATGAGAAACTGCAATTCTCATCCTTAATGGCACTTCCAGAGTACATGTTAATCAGAGGTTTAGCTGGTAAAGAAGGAAGAGAGAATGTTTTCTTTCTTCCCCATTTCTTCTGGCCAAGCTAGAATGCAGGCCTGAAGATTATAACATTGAACTCGAGGTTATTCAAACTGGTAAACTTGCTTATGTCTATAGATAAGGGCTTTACACAGCAGATCTGGTGGCTTAGTGGTGAGAAGTTGCACTGCCAAACCACAGGCACATGGTTCAAATCCACCAGCTGCTCCAAGGAAGACATCTAGGCAGTCTCTTTTCATGTGATTTAATCCCTCTGAAAACCTGCTAGAGGGTCAACTATGGGTCGGTTCTGACTCAACAGTACACTACAGCAACAAGTAAATGATACAAAATCCAAACAAAAAACCCCACTCACATGAAATCAGTTTCTACTTGTTGATATTCTTTATCAGATTTCTGAGGCTACAAACTGGTTGCTGGTGAATTTGAACCATGTACGTATCTTTTGACTAGCAGCCTCATGGCTTATACATTAAACCACCAGTACTCCTTGGTGTCCTGTACAGTCACCTAAAATCTTGTTCATTTAATTGATGGTTCTGAATTCAAGAGGGCAAGGCATGTCATGAGGAAATTCAAATGTAAACAACACAACTCACCAGTAAATGTTTCCTGAATACCTACTTAATACTCAGGATGATGCAAGCAATAGAAGAGCCTTCCGAAAAGCCTACAGCCTTTTGTCTGACAGTCTGTTTCTCTTTGACTGTGAAGAGTAAACCAATTCAGCACTAAGCATTCAGCACATTTTGCCTTGAGAAATACATGAGCCCCTAATGAGATATGACTATAGCTATGATTTTATTGCCTGTTTCTAACATGCAGTTAATATGAAAGTGCTTGTATTTGGGGACCTGAATCAATTACATACACACAATAACTATAGATGTATGTTCTAAAAATGTTAAAAGACTAGAACAGTGGGCTAAAGTGGAGACAGCATTCTTTTAATGCTCTGATGTAACAAAATACCAGGAACCAGTATTGAGGTTGGAGTTCAACATAAAATGAAACCTTTGCTCCTTGCAATGACCAGGTGAACATAAACTTGGAAGCAAATTCTTCCTTGGCAGTGCGAGTAAAATGTTGATGTGGACATGACCTACCTGCTCAAGGCCATTATCTCACACAGTTGTATAAGTAGAGGGTGATTTAAGACCAAGGAAAGAGTCAGAGGAGAGCAGATGTGAGGAATGTGTTATATGATGGACAGCAAGTCTCGTGTGCTATTCTATGAACTTAGGTTCTAACCTGCCTCTGTCGCTGCTTACGAGTGATTTTGGAGAAATTGCTTTTCCTAACAGAACTACAGAGACAGTATAAACCTAACCAGGTACACTATCTTCAAGTCACTTAAATTCATAGCAATCTTACACTGGATATCTAGAGACATAAATCTTTATTTTGGGGGGAAGGACAGGGAAGAGGTGGGATACAGCCTATCATTCTTTCATGAATTGTTGTTGTTATGTGCTGTCAAGTTTCTTGAAACTCATAGCAACCCTATGTACAGCAGCCCTGAAGCCTGCCCTGCCCTGGACCAGTTTCACTGATTGTGACACACCAACCCCTCTTGCCCCAGTTATTGTATCAATCCGGGCTTTTCCTCTCCTGTGCTATCCCTCTACCCTTTCAAGTATGATGTCCTTCTCCAAGGAATGACCTCTCCTGGCCACATGTCCAAAGTATGTGAGACAGATCTTCAAAATCATTGCCTCTGAGGAGAAACTTGGTATCCCCCTCTCTAAAATGTAACTATTTGTTTTCTTGGCAGTCCATGGTATGTTCAAGACTCTTCTTCAGCACCACAACTCGGAGGCATTGATTTTTTTTCTGTCATTTATTATCCAGTTCTTTGTTCCATATCAAGTAATTTCAAAGGCCATGACCTGGAATAGGTGCACCTTAGTCTCTAGACTGACATTATTGACAGAGAGGCAGGTAAATCTGAACCCTCAATCTTCCTGTTAGCAATGCCATACATTTTGTGTTAAACCATGAAGGGTCCTTATATTAGTAATATGTTGTTGTTGTTTGTATCATCAAGTTGGAACCGACTTACTGCTGACCCTTCAGTAGATTTTCAGAGGCAGCAAATCACAAGGGAAGAGAGTATCCATCTATCTCCAGTGGAGCAACTGGTGGATTCAAACCATGTGCTCAGGTTGCTAGTGTACCTCCTTACCTCTAAGCCATCAAGCTCTGTAAGTGATATAGTTGAAGTGATATAATTGTGATAATTTATGTAGCTTTGTTTATAGACATATATAAGCATTTGAAAGTAACATTAAAACATTCCATGTTGTGGTGGTGCCTAATCCATAGAGAATTGTGTTGCTAATCTGAAGACAGAAACTCTCCAACAGTTTGAATCTATCAGCAGCTCTATGCGAGAAAGATTACATCCCTCACAGTTTACATTTTCTGAAAACCTGCCAAAGGGTCAACTCTGTTCTATGCTGATTTAGTATCAGTGGGTTTTTTTTTTGTTAGCTGTCATTGAGTCAACCCCAAAACTATTTTCTCAAGTGCACTAATGCTCATTACAGCATTATTCACAATAGCAAGAGAATGGAATCAGCCAGAATGTCCATAAGAAAAACTAATGGATTGAGAAATTATGATACATTTACATGATAGAATATTACACAACACTCAGGAGCAATGATTTTGAAAAATGCAATAAAACATAGAAGAGGCTGGAGAGCATTATACTGAATGACCTAACTAATTCTTGAAAGGATAAATACCATATAAGACTACTATTGTAAAAATAAAAGGATTACTAGTAAGATGTGTGCCAAAGTCCAAAGTGGAAGGAAAGAATGGAGGAGGACTGAGAGTGAAGAGGAAAGAAATTATGTTGATCCAAGAGTTATGTGGATAGAGCAAGGGAGTGAAGGAACTGGCAATTATTCAGTGGAGACTTGAAAAAGTGGGGTTATGATGGACATGGGTCAATAAGATTAATTTTATAAAAAACATAATGTATAGGCATGATAATACGAAGCACAATTTGAGTGGAAGGATGTATACAAAACACAATGTGTATGAATTTTGTATGCAAACAGATATAAAAATTTTGAAATTAAAAAAAAGACATAAGTATCAATACTGAATTTACTAATCCTGGTACTAATCCTTAACCATAAACTGAGACAGTACAGCTGAGAGAATCTTTTCTTTGAGGGTATTACAGGTGCAACATAAAAGGAAGGAAAGATTATGCAGCAATAGGAATAGAAACTATCCCTGTCAATAGCATATGTACAGTAATTTCCTAATTTGATACTCTATCAGCAATAGCCTCAGTCCATACTGAAGGCTGCAGTCCTTGACCCTTCGCAGCAAG
>NW_006399855.1:3581183-3607201 GCF_000299155.1 Elephantulus edwardii | reverse complement strand
ACATAACAAACAACATCAGCAATAGGAGGCAAAACAAACATGGTAATCTTTCTGAGACCTTTGAAAGAATGCTTATGTTTATCAACTAGAAGAAAATATTTTATCTGAAGTCATCTCTAAATTCTTAAACCTAAAGTTCCTAGATTTCTCCTCTTTATAATACTTACATCTGATGGGTATTTGTTACTCTTTGATACACACATTGAACTAAGTAATCGGCCCATGCAAGTCCTCTGCTCATAGTGAGTAGTTGATGAATAAATTGCAAGACCACAATAAAACCTGCAAGATTAGGCTTTTTATTTTTAAAGCTAGGATTCCATTTCTACCTTATGTATTGGTGATTTATTTTTAAAACCAAGCGTGATCTATAGTTACATGTGTTGCCAGGGGTACGTGTGTGGGTGAGAGGAGGCTAAGGAAATGCAATTCACAAATCCTGACTGAGGCTATATCAGTTATTCTAAGATGTAAACATTTCACTTAATCTAGTATTCCAAGTAATCTCCTGGATTAACTGGATTTCTGCCTACAATCAAGAGAAACCCAAACAAGGCCTACTTCAAAAGAAATGACATCCAGTACACTTCTCTAAGCAAGGAAAAAGAATGTCTTACTTAATTAAAAAGTACCCCATTATATTAACAATTAATTGTTCACTGACTACATTATTCTCAAAAAAGAGTTTGGGGACACACACATACACACCCCAGAGATACAATGATGATTTTGTTACATTTCTTGACTCCTAATATTTTAGTATAATTTTTATTGAGTTGCTGTAATCCTCTGAATAAGAAAAAATTCTTTTTTTAATGGAGTGAGTCTTATAGAAGGTGATTTAAAAAGAATAAAGAAAAGCTCAGTACTTTTAAGAGGAACGTGGTAGCAAAGCCACTAGAGAGACATTTTGCAGTACACCAAGAAATAATAGCAGCTAATGCGGGAATCCTGGCAGAAACAGCCTTTAAATGAAGAGCATATCAAAATAAGGCTATCTCGATGGTTAAAAGCATGGAGACAGGTGGGAATATGCCTGAGGGACAGGTGTGTCATTTTGGCTGCCTTCCTAGCAAAAGGTAACAAACGTGAGAGAGGTTCAGAGAACAGGCTTTGAGCTCAAAACCCCTCAGGATATAGGCTGACACAAGTAACAATCAGGGAAAGAAATTTGACAAGAACTTTAAAAAAAATTATCCATATCTAAGGAACTTGGTGCCCATAATCCATTCAAATAGCTTTAGAAGCACAGGGGCTACATATACAATGGCAGTTACCTGCGAAATTGCTCCTAAACATTAAAACCATTCATACAAACTGCCATGCAGAGGTGTTATGCTAATTCACAAAGTGCAGGGTAATGTGGTAGTCATTACCAAATAATCTCTAGATGGCTAATTACACCTACTGAATTTTTATAAAGTACCTATAAATGGCCTAACAGATGCTATAATTCTGGCTTTTGTTCCAAGAGTTTATGTTGCCAAGAGTTCATGTTGATCTCATTTTCATGAGTTTTTTTCTGGTCTTAGTTAATTGGGATCTGCTTGAGTTTTCAGGAAGAGTTTCAATGGTTGCTGATAGGTTGTAAATTTTGGGGAAATCAGGTAGATAAGCCCTGTACTTTTAGGGGTAAATTGATATTTTACCTCCCAAGTAAAATTGTTATAAATTCTGTTTAGTGAGTTGTTGTGCATGCTATTTTCACAATTCATGGCCACAGATTAGAAAGATAGAGACAGAGACAGAGAGAAGAAGAAGAGAAGAGAGAAAGAAAGAAAAGAAAGAAAGAAAGAGAGAGAGAGAGAGAAAGAAAGGGAAAGGAAGGAAGAAGAGAAAGAAAGACTTCAGCCTCACAGTCTTCCAGTCAGAATGGATTCACTCATAGACTCTCCTGCAGGGTTTGTAAGTTAGGTGCTATCGAGTGAAATATAACTCATAGCAACCAAACCTAAGAACAACAGATCTAGACCCTATCCTATGTCATCCTCACACTTCCTGAAACATTAGATCCCATTGTGACAGTTACTATGGCAATCCACCTGATTGAGAATCTTCCTATCCTTCGCTGACCCTCTGTCTTTCCAAGCATCATGTCCCTCTCCAAGGAATAGCCCCTTCTAAGAACATGGCTGAAGTATATGAGACAAAGCCTTATCATCTTTGCCTCCAAAGAGCACTCCATCTGCACTTTCTCCAAGACATATTTGTTTGGGTTTTGGCTGTCTATGTTCAGTGCTCTTCTCCAACACCACATCTCAAAGGCATCAGTTCTTCTTATGTCATTCATTATTCATCATCCTACTCTCACATGCATAGCGAGTGGAAATACCATTACCTGAATCAAGTGCACCTTACCACAAACTGACATCATTACTCCTCAATAATTTGGAGAGGTCCCTAACTGCAGAGTTTCCTAGTGCAATATATCTCCTGATTTCCTGACTGCTGGTACCAAGGGTGTTGATTGTGGATCCAAGTAAGATGAATTTTTTGACAGTTTCAATCTTTTCTTCATCTATCATGGTGTTGCCTATTGGTCCAGTGGTAAGAAGTTTTATGGTTCTTGTTTTTTATGCTGAGATATAATCCATATTGAAGGCTGTATTCTTTGATCTTCTTCATCAAGTGTGTCAAGTCCTCCTCATTTTCAGCAAGGAAGATTGTGTCATCTGTATAAAGCAGGTTTTTTATGAGTCTCCTCTGATCTTGATGCCACATTCTTCTTCACAGGATCCAGCTCTCAAATAATTTGCTAAGCATACAGATTGAATAGACATGTAGAAAGAATACATCCCTGATGCACTCCCTTTTTAATATTAAGCCATGTTGGCCTAGTGGCAAGAAGCTGTGCTGCAGTCCCAAAGACATGCAGTTCAAGGCCACCAGCTGCTTCATAAAAGAAGGATGGACAGTCTCTGCCCGTGCAGTTCACTGACTCAAAATCCCACCAGAGAATCAGCTATGGGTCGGTTCCTACTCTATGATACATAAAAACACAAAAGTGTTCCCTTGTTCTGTTCACAAAAAAGCCCTTGGTCTAGGTATAGGTTTGAGCTCAATTAAGTGCTCTGGGATTCCCATTCCTCTCAATGTTAGCCATAACTTGTTGTGATCCACATTGTCAAATTCTTTTGCATAATCAATAAAGCATAAATATACATTCTTTTGGTATTCTTTAATTTCAGCCAAGATTCATCTGACATCAACAATGATATGCCTGGTGCCATGGCTTCTTCTAAATCCTGCTTGAACTTCTGGTAGTTCCCTACCTATGTATTGTCCCTGCAGGTTTTGAATAATTTTCAGCAGTATTTTGTTTGCATGTGATATTATTGGTATTGTTCTATGGTTTCTACATTCTGTTGGGTCACCTTTCTTGGGAATGGGTTTACAAGGTTGTATGTCACATGGAAGAGGATTGTTCATTTTTTTCCTGAGGAAGAGCTGGTGAATTTGACCCAGTAGGAAAGTGTAAAACTCCCTATGGACTATGCCACAAGTGTTCCCCAGAAATAAAGGTAACGTTGTTGTTGTTAGGTGCCATTAAGTATGGCTCATAGCAACCCCAAAACGAAAAGATCTGAACCCTGTTCTATCCTGTGCCATCCTCACACATCTCCTCTCTTTTGCCAACTCTCATCCCTTCCCAGCATCATGTCCTTCTCTAAAGAATAGCCTCTCCTAACAACATGCTCGAAGTATGTGCCCCTCAACCAGATGGATTGACATGATGACAGATGCAATGGGCTCTTCTGTGTCAGGAAGGATGTGAGGATAGCACAGGTTAGAATAGGGTTCAGACCTTTTGTTCATAGGGTCATTATGCATCCTACTCAACTCAATAGCACATAACAACAACATTATAGGTAAATTGTTTTCAAGACTTTTGTTTTCAAAACATAACATACATACAAACACATACATAAAAACCAAAACCATCAAATAATATTCCCCAAAGAAGTAGTACAGCTAAATAGTATACATACAAGTATAGCTATATCTCTCTAGATATTTATTTATATATCTGTCAAACAAAAAGTCATCAGTTCATATCCACAGCAACTCTATAGGAGAAATATGGGCAGCATTCTCTCACAATATTGAAACAAGACTGAGGGTCACTATGCTTTGGAATTGATTCAGTGATAGTGGTATATGGATAAAAGTCTTTATCTATATTTACATATATTCTGAATGGATACTTATCATTTTCTTTTTAAGCACCAGAACTATTTTTCAAGAAAAGCCTATGAATAAAAATGATTTATGAAGGAAGGTATTCTTGGATAGACATCATTCTGAATTGTAACCTTATACAAATACTTGCCTATCAGGAAGTAACTATTACAAGCTTGTCATTGCCTCACCCAAGTTGCAATCCCACCTGCAGGCTATCTGACCGTGTCAAGCTGTATACTGAGTGACCGAACCATACAGTAATTACTTTAATTGGCTCTACTACTGTCAGAAATGTGTTTTGGACAGCAGGGGGGTTTGTTTCCACTGGCTTCCCCAGCAAAAGAGTTAACAAGCACTAAATGTTGCATCTCCTCACAAACAGATACCATCAAACATCCAAAAGTAAAGCACAGACAGACACTAGGAAATTCCTGAGCTTTTGATTATAGTGTCTTTTTAGTATGCAATTTAGAGCTCTTATAATGTATTTGCAGAGTTTTCCTCAGGTGAACAACTTTGCCCCTGTGTAAATCTCTCCAGTGTCCAATCCCTCATCCAAGAAATAGCACTATGTTTGTCCTTACGGAACCAACGAGTGCAAGCAGCCTCTGTAGTGGTGTGATTACTTTTTATTTATTTTATTTTTACCTCAGCATTAAGTTCTTTTAGCATTCAAGACCCTATTTATCAAATAGAGATAATTATTGGGTCTATTGTTGGCTTCTAACCTTTCTTGTTGAGCAATGTTTCGCTCTGTTCTTTACAGAACATCTATCATCCTGTTCTCTAAGAGCTTATATCCAATTATCTGACATAAACTGCAAACGGGATGTATACATTAATACGACCCATGGTTTAAGGATAGATTATATATTTTATGCTATTTGATTGCCTTTTAAAGTCAGTTTCTATGGAAAGAAAAAGTAGCAAATTGTAGAAAAAAGAAGCCACCAGAGGCATTGGTTTCAACCCTGGCTCTGCCACTAATGAGCACATGACTCTGGACACATCGCTTAATCTTCCTGAGTCTCAGTTCCCTCATCTATTAAACCAAGCGGGTGAACTGGAGATTCACTCAAGTCCCTTCCAGCTCTTCACACAGTCCTAAATCATTCATTGTGAACGTCCCTTGTTATGATTACTTCGGCAATCTCAGATTTTGTTTATGTTGTTTCTTCCGGAAGGGAATTTGTCATTATCTCAGGAATAGAGTTCAAATGAATACTTTCTAAGCACAATCATCAACCATCTCTCTCACCCTCCAAGAACAAAGAGGGCTGATGACTAGAGAGATTTATCTGTAGGCCCTGTTAACAAAAGTTTCAGTTTTTACATATGTATGGTGGTGGTTGTTGTGTGTTGTCAAGTCAGAACCAACCCATAACTAAACCTCCAGTAGCGTTTTGAGGCAATAAATTGGATGCAAAAAGAATAGCTGGTGAATTGAATCCATGTGCCTTTGGGATTACAGTGTAGCTACTTATCACTAGACCCCCAAACCTCATTATATATACATTATATATATATATATATACACACACATATATACACATACACACATATATATATATATTTTAGTGATAAGGAGTTGTATTGCCAACCCAAAGGTACGCAGTGTGAGCCCGTCAACTGCTCAACCCGCAGAAAGATGGACAATTTCCTGTGTGATTTACAGCCTCTGAAATCCATTTGGAGTGTTAACCATGGGTAGGTTTCAATTTGATAGTACAAACAACAAAATAACAAAATATTATTTTTTTAATTGGTAATTTGATGTTTATTTAAAATATTATTATTTTTGTAGTTTGGAATTGAATTATTGCACAAAATTAAAGAGGAATCATTTATTTTCTAGGGTAGAGAAATCATTTTTCCTAAGATTGAGGATAAGGCTAAGATTAGTCATGATAGAATATTTTTTCAGAAAGCACATCAAGATTTACTCAATTTCTTTTCTCAATTTTAAGTTATCATAAAGACCATAGATAAGTGTTTGGTTTACATCCCAAAATTATTGTCACACTGTACATTACCTTTTATTTAAAAGTATGTGGGGGTGCTTTTTTAATTATTAATTAAGTACATAGATAGCAATTTGTTATAAGTTTCTTTGGAACCAATTCAATTAAAATTCCTTATGGTTCAGTGTTAAGTGATAATGACTATTAAAATTCAGGGAGATCCGTTGTGGTGCTAACCTAAATGTTGTATTTCTCTTATGATTCAAATCCACCAGCAGATTATTTGGAGGAATATGAGCAATCTCCTCTTGTTGTGATTTACAGCCTTAGAAACCCAATGTAGGATAAAGGTGAGTTTGAAATGACTCTGACAGTAAATAAGCCAGAGTTAAAATAATTTGTATGTTAATTCCTGTACTGAGGTTCATAGTGGCTGCAAAGAGCTATTGTTGTTTTTGAGCTTCAACTTATAGCTCAAAAAAATAAAACCTATCCTGTGAGTTGGAACTAACTTATAAGGGATCTTTAATTGGGTTTCTAAGGGTGTAAATATCTCAGTAGGAGATTTCCTTTCTTTGTCCTGCAAAGCCAATGGTGGATTCAAACTTCCAGACACATTTAGCTTTTGAGTTTAGCAGCACAATTGCCCGTGGACTAGGTCACCAGAGTTCCTCATATTATAATTGAACAAAATCTTGCCCCCTCAAAAGGATTGGCCAGGTAGGAAATTCAAGTTTAAGATTCATCTGATATAGGAGAAAGGCATGTCTTTAGGATTTTTACTTCATTTCTCTGCCCTTGGGCAAATTATTTGACTTTATAACCCTGAGGATTTTGTTTATAAAATGGAGATATAGGGCAGCTAGAAATGCCTTATCCAGTTCCCCAGGAAAGAGATTGTGAAGTAAGAATTAGTACTTTTTCCTTGTCAGCATTACCTAACACCACCACAAAATAAATACCACAGTGAATTGCCTTGACAAGCAAAAATTCATATTCTCACAGTCCAGGATGCTGCAAGTTCAAGTTTGGGATATGTCTCAATGAGGTGTTGGGGTGGTAGAAGCTTACTTCTCTATTTCATCTTCTAGCAACTAGCAGCATCCTTGGAATTCCTACATTTATAGATGTGTTTTTATAACTCCAAAAGTGAACAAAACAGAAGAAAATCCCTATTTTACACAGGATAATTTACAGATAGTGTGGTTATTTCCTGCGCATTCAGAATTGACAGCTGACCCTTCAGTGGGTTTTCAAAGGCTGTAAATTACACAGAAGGAGAGCAGCTGGTGGGTTCACACTGCCTGGGGTTGGGTGGTAGCACAACGCCTTACCCACTAAGGTAACCAGAGCTTCCTCTCACAAATGTGCAGGTTAGCATTTTAGCGCATTTTGGAAGGTCAAAACTCATTCTCTACTAGTGCTGAATGGGCAGGTCTTAGGGATGTTTCACAGAAACCACTGGAAAAGACACTGATTTTCCCTGTTTTCTGAGATTGTAATAAAGAATGACCACAATAAACGTGTAATAACAGTGTAGTAACTGTCCTGCAGGAGGAGCTCTCCAGGTTGCCGTTGCCTTCCATGGTCTCAGGGGCGCATGTCCACAAATTTGTCATTGACAACCTAATGCTTATGAGAGTGATTAGTCCTGTAATATATGTCTACTAAATAATACAGGGCCCAGGAGAGCTGGCTTTTTGTAGGGCACTGAATAGGCTCCATCCTGGTTTTACTGAGAATGTGCATTTTTTTTTACCCCAGATATTCTTAATCCAAAACTAGTGAATTAAGGAGTTCCCCAGATTTTCACGTACATGTACTAAGACACAGTCAATGGAGAATGAAGGTATCCTTATGTAAACATAAAAATCACTTGGGGATCCTTAAGAACAATCTGAGGAACTGGTTAAAATGTAGATTCTGATTCAGTACGTCTGAGCTGGAAATGGGAATTCTCTGCAGAGGATTGAATCATGATGAAGCCCTGGTTTTCAGGTATTACTTAGTATTGATATTTAAGTTCCTGCCCCTTGGATTCCTTATTCTGCCATCCAGATAACTCTAATCAACAATATATACACCATCTGAACTCCTGGTAACTGCAGCTTTTCAGGGAGCTGTATGCTGCTTGACTACTAAGCTCTGTAATTTTCAGTGTGTGTTTTTTTCCTCTTATTATTTTTAAATACCCTGCATTTAAAGTTTCCCATCTGCAGAGTGGTGGAGAGGAGCATGAGGAACATAATGCACAATGTGCACTGGAGGGAAACAAAAGAAGAGTGGGTGGTTTCAGACAAAGCAGTTGCCTTGTATCTCTGACATGAGGCTTTTGTTGTTGTTGTTGATCAGCGCAAACGAAAGTCCATTTCAGAGAGCCAAGTGCCTCTCCAAACTGTGTGATAATACTTCATGGTGGTGAGGCCTTGGTTTAAGGCACTGTTTGGCTCAGGGGAGAGAGACTAAATGGCAGTCCATTGTTACAGGAAATGTAACCTAGCAGTGAATGGATGGGAAAGAATAAAGAATTTAAGTAAAGAAAGGCAACATGTGGAAGTGAAAGAAATGCACAGTATCATTCCTGTCTGCAGCTTTTCCTAATGGAACCAAGCGGAAAATAAATGTGAATTTGTCTGATGCATTTGTTTTCTCAAGGACATAACCTTATTATATATGTGCCTAGAGGTAGAACGAGTTCCCAGGCATAAACTCACATCCACCAAGTTAGAAAGACTAAAAATGCAAAATGGTTTGGGTCATGAACGAAAGGATTCAAGCCTATTGAGTGCTTTTTTGGATGCGAGAAAAACAGATTTATGCCCTAAAGAATAGAGAGATGAGAAGAGTACTTCATATCAGGCAAGATCAGAGACAGAACACAAAACAAGCATATGGACTATGGGGCTAGCATTTCTTTGATAAGGTTGTTCATTCATTAAGTCTTCATTTCACCAAAATCCTTCTTTCCCAAGCCAGAGGAAGAAAGGTGGAGGTGGATCTAGAGAAAGGGGTAGATAATGAAAAGGAGAGGGATGAAAGAGATAAACATTAAGACAGAGAAGATTAAGATATGATTATGAATCCAGGTGGTGAGAAAATTACCCAGTTATAGAAGTCAAAGAGAAAGCCCCAAATGCAATGATGAGTAAATGGAAAATGAGAAACGAGGAAAAGCCAGTTAGAAAAAAGCACTTGATGCAGAGGAGCAGCATGAGCAGTGCCTGTATTAGAGGCAAACATAAGTTCAGAACCTAAAAGAACTTCTTCACGGCTATGGCTGAAAGGGCTCAGGGAAGGAAAATGGGAAGAGTGTGATTAAAAAGGTCGCTGGATGCCTGACCAAGCATGAGTTCCCCATTTTTAGTAAGGAGCAATCCTTGTGCACAATCCTTATGGTAGCACAATGTGAACCCTTATTAGAGTTTACATAAGAAAGTGGCACAGTCATATTTACATTTTGAAAAGAGTGTCCTTGTTTTAGTGTAAATAAAGAATAGACTGAGAACTGGAGTGGAAAGAGAGGGATACATGGAAGTTACAGCAGTAATCCAAAAATGAATGTTCAATAACTTAAACTAGAATGGTGGAAGTGTAGCTGTGTAAATGGATTCATAAATTATTGGTGGGGGGAAAACAAAAGAATTTAGTACATGATATGCTAGGTACAGTGGAGAGGGAACCCAGGTATTTTATTATGTATTTTATTCTATTCCTGATATAGAATCTCAGCCAGATGTGTGCACACAGTACATTTTAGATTTCATGTCCTTTACGCCCCATCTTCATGTACCAGTAAGACATACCTTTTACGTTAGCACAGGACTCAGAGGTATCAATATTTCTTTTGTCATCCTTAGTCATTGTCCAGCTCTCTGATGCATAGGAAGTAATTGCAAAGACCATTGCCTGGATGAGGTATACCTTGGTCTCTAGACTGACATTGTTGCTTTTCAGTATTCTGCATAGGTCCTTGACAGCAGATTTTCCCAGTATAATTCATCTTTTGATTTCCTGACAGCTGGTACCAAGATTGTAGAGCCAAGCAAAATGTAATTGTTAACAACCTAATGTCTTCTCCATCTATCATGGTGCTGACAATTGGCCCACTGGTGAGAACATTTGACTTGATGTTGAGCTTCAGTTCATATTGAAGACTACAGTGCCTGACTTTCTGCAACTAATGCCTTAGGTCCTCCTCAGTTTCAGCAAGCAAGCTTCTGTCATCTGCATAATGTAGATTTTTGATGAGTCTTCTTCCAATACTGATGCCACATTCCTCCTCATAAAGCCCAGCCTCCAGAATGACCTATTCTGCATATAGATTGGAAAGTTATGGAGATGGGACGCATCCCTGTCACTCTTCTTTCCTGAATTTGAACTATGCAGTGTTTCCCTGCTCTGTTCTGAGGACTGCTTCCTGGTCCAAGTATAGGTTTCATATGAGCACAATCAAGGTGTAATCAAATAGATTTCAAACTCCTGACTCCCCCATATGACAGAATAGAACCACCAATAAGGTTTTCTAAGTGATAATTTTTATGAGAGCAGATTTCCAGATCTCTCGCAGAACTGCTGAGTTCGAACTATCCAACTTTCCATTAGAAATAAAATATGTAACCATTCTACCACAGATGCTTTCCTGTTAATAAGTAGACAATCATTAGTTGTATAAAATAATAAGTGTAAAAGTACACTAAGAAAGAGAAGCTAGGGATACCAGAAACTCTGCTCTGGTTTTACTTTATTATAACGTTAAAATCTTTCCATCTCTAGTCTATTCCAAGATATTATACCCATTCAGTGTCTATTCTATGTTGACTGCTGCTTCAACTGAAAATTCAACTCACTGCAATAGAGTTATAACCAACTCATGACTGTCCCTCTAGCAATCATCTGGGGCTACAAATCACATGGGAAGGATTTACCATTTTTCTCCCATGCCATCACTGGTGAATTTGAACCCTTTTATTTGGGGCTTACCATGCCAACTCCTTACCCACTAGGGCAGCTCCCTGAATACTACAGAATACATTCTGGCCTCAAGTTCTTAAATTCTCTATTTGACTTAACATGTATTACAACTCTAGCTAAGTTTCTTCAAATTCAGGTCAACTCTCTAAGAATAGCTGACTTTCAACCTGCCTATCCAAAAAGAATTTTATTCAGAAATCTGTTCTAAGATATGTAATATATCTCTTTACTTTTCATTCGAATAAAGTATTTGTAACCACAAATTAAATATAAGCATAATACGAATGTTGATTATTGTTTGAAACATACAATTTATATTTTAGTACTGTCACAATATTGCATAATGTCACTTACTTTTTTTAATAAAAAATGTTGTTCCTGTATATTCTACATAGCACTGTTAAGTAATTATATAATGTAATGGGACAGAAAGTAAACAAGTGAAACCAGCTTATGTTGTTGCAGAGCAGAGGCTTTTTCTAAATCATGAAGATAATGTGGCTTTTTCTCTGTTATAAATATAATCAATGTATTAGTAATTTATGCTTGGAATGACCCAGCTTATGATTTTGTAAGTAGTTTAAATTCTTTAGTATATCGCATCCCATGCACCATTTAATACATTTGATAAGGTCACATTCTGCAAAAAGTCTACCTCCCAGACATACACAGATACACACACACACACACACACACACACACACACACACACACACTCATGTGAAAACTCATCTTGCAAATACACTCAATGTAAGAGTATAAAGTGAATTTCAGTAAGCAGAAATAAATATATTACACACTAAATGAGGTGCTCTGTAGTCATTCAGGCTCAAGTCATTTTTCAGAATTTCCAGGACTTAGAGTTGTAGGCAATCATTCCTCTGTCTTTCTGTGTGCATGTGTGTGTATAAGGATAGGAAACTTCATCTCATATAATTTGGGGATATTGTTAGGAAGCAAGGAGAGTAAAACTTTATTTTACGTACTTTGGGAATATTTGGTTCCAGTCCTTGGAAAAGGATATCATGCTTGGAAAAGTGGAAGGTCAGTTAAGGAGGGGAAGACCCTCAATGGATTGTCAAGAAGTGACTCTAATAGTTGGCTGGAGTATCAGGAATAGTCAAGATGGCACTGGCAAGGGCAGAATTCAGATTCATTGTTCATAGGGTCACACTGGAACTCTATCTCCCTAGTGCATAAGGAGTTGGCTGTCAACCCAACAGTAAGACGTTCAAATCTACCAGTTGCTCCTCTGGAGAAAGATGAGCCATCTCCTCTAGTGCAATTTACAGACTCTGAAGACCTGCTGGAGGGTGAGCTGTGAGTTGAAGCAACTCAACTTCAGATAACAACATACACATATATGTGCATTAATATATATGTAAAATAATACAATAATGAAGATCAAAGTAAGCATCTTCTCAAGAAAATACTATATAAACCTCTTTAAATGACCTACCTGGGAATTCCAGTGGAAAGAAAGAAAAAGCCAATAGGGAAGTTGCAATGTCCTTTACTTATGTTCTTTGATCTACTCCCTCACCCCTAGTAAATAGTATGATCACAAATTTAGCAGTTCTAAAAGTACGATTGTTGTTTTATACTATCAAGTTGGAACATACCCATAGCTAAACCTCCAGTAAGCTTTCAGAGGCAGTTAATCAAACAGGAGGAGATTGCCCATCCTTCTCCTGGGGAGCAGCTGATAATTTTGAACTGTGTGCTTTTGGGATTGCAGCCCAGCACTTTACCACTAGGCCACCAGAATTCCCTCTTTTGAATATAAATGTATTGTTTGACAAAGCTTTAGAAGTCTCTGCTAGCTCTTAGAACTTCTATAAAATAATCTACAAAGATGATTCTGCATTGCTTTAGGTTGAATTATTAACTAATTAGACTGAGTAAAAGAAGAAGTCTTGAATGAGGACTCAATGTCATGAATTTCTCAATTTTCTTACATCTATTATGACTGTAGACAGGTTTTACAAAATTCAGGTCATTCCTCTAAGAATAGCTGTCACTTGCTAGTGATGTACAGCCTGCTTATCTTACAAGGATTTTTTTATTCCGAAATCTATTCTTTCTAATACATATAAGATATTATTTTCATTTTCTTTCCAAGACAAATATATAGCAACAAATTAAATGCAAGCATAATAAAATACAAATACTTTTGTTCAAAACATACAATTTACACTTAAATACCCTCACAAGATTGTTTAAACTATAAAGCACCTGAAATACACTATTATAAATATAGAGCCAAACTAACTAATATTTCCATGAGACAAGGAATGTAGAACTGGACTCCAGATTGAACTACTTTTACAAGAATTTAATTATGTCTTCCAAAAATCAGCATGGAATTCTATTTGGAAACAGGGTTTTCTTTATTCTGATAATGAAACCATGACTGTATAGGGTATGTCCTAATCCTAATCACTGTTATAACAGAAAGCAAATTAGATCTATTTTATACTAATGAGTATGAGAATTTCAAAGAACTGAAGAAAGTCCAAATGACTGGCAAGAAGAAAATGACAAAGCTAAGGCTCTAATTTAGAATTTTAGACTTTAAAATGAAAGGAGCTGGGGAGGGGGAGGGTATCCAAGTTCTTTAAAACTACCCATGTGCTATTTCTGTTATACCCCACTCAGTTACATTGTTAAATATGTGTTGCTGGGGCTGCTGTTGTTATTGTTATTGTTATGTTCTGTTGAGTTGCCTGCAACTCATAGTGACTCTATGTATAACAATGCTAAACCCTGTTGTATCCTGTGCCATTCTCATTGTCTCTGACACTCCTGTCCCCATAACCCCAGTCACTGAACAATTCATCTCATCAAGTGTCTTCCTCTTTTACACTGTCCCTCCACCCTCCCAAATATGATGTCCCTCTCCAAAGAACAACCTGGTTTCACTCTCGTTAGGATGAACTTGTTTGTTCTCCTAGCAGTCCATGGTATAGTCAATACCCTTTTCCAACGTCACAGCTGAAAGGCATCAATTCTCCTGCTATCATCCCTAGTCATTGTCCAGCTTTCTGATGCATAGCAAGTAGTTGCAAAGACTATGGCATGGATCAGCCACACGTTAGTCTCCAGACTGACATCGTTGCTCTTCAGTACTTTGGAGAGGTCTCTGACAGCAGACTTTCCCAATGCAATTTGGCTTTTAATTTCCTGGCTGCTGATATTATCCAAGGAAATAAGAACTAAGACACCAGTGGACATATGCACACCCATGTCCATAACAGCATTATTCACAATGTCAAGAAGATGGAAACACCTCAAATGCTTATCATCAAATGATAAATTGTGATACATTCATATAATGGAACACTATGTAGCACTAAGAAACAGTTAATTCATAGAATACTATATAGCATGGAAAAGTCTAGAGAGAATTTGTGATGGTGTTGCTGTTGTGGTTATGTGCCACCAAGGCTCTTGCAACTCATAACCACCTATGTAATAACTTGGAACCTCCCTTTGAAACAATCTCACTGTCTCTGACACACCTGCTCTCATTTCTCCAGTAATTATGTTAATCCATCACATCCAGAGTCTTCCTCCCCTGAGCTATCCCTCCGCCCTTCCAAGTATGATGTCCAGTCCCCAGGAAATATGCCCAAAGTATGTGAGACAGAGCTACAAGGAGCAACTTGGTTTCACCCTCTCCAGGACAGATTTTTTATTCTCTTGGCAGGCCATTGTTATGCTCAATCCTTTTCACTACCACCCAACTCAAAGGCATCAGTCCTTCTTCTTCATGCTTATCCATTGTCTAGCTCTCTGATGCACAACACGTGTGTTAGCAAGTGAGGTAACTCGGTCACATCAGGATAAAGATGCTTAAGACCATTATTGTGAAAATAGGTCAATAACTGAGCATGATATGTATAAATGCTCAAAAGGGGAAATGAAAGAGGAAAAGGAGGGCAGGAAAAAGGATATGGTGGTGGGAATTACTGAGATATCATAGGTTAGAATCACATGGGAGGTGAAGGAATAGGAAAGATTCAATGAAAACTTGAACAACATGATAATAGGTATAGAAAAAGAATAAGTATATCAAATATAATGCATATGAATGATTTTGTTCAAATATTTTTAAAAGAGGGAGGGGGTAAATGAAAAACTCATTGCTGTTTCTCAATCTAGTCAATTGTGGTTGGACATTTGAGCTGTATCCATCTTCTTGCAATTGTGAACAACGACGCTGTGACCATTGGTATAAAAATGTCCATTTGTGTCTCAGTTCTAATTTCCTTGGGGTATATTTCTAGCAATGGAATAGCTGGGTCATATGGAATTTGGACATGATAGAATACTACACAGCACTCAGGAAGAATGGTTTTGAAAATTACTACATAACTTGGGAGAGACTGAAGAGCATTATGCTGAGTAAACAAATCAGTATCATAAGGATAAATACTGCACAAGACTGTTATTGTAAAAATACAACTAGTAGAATGTATATAGGGATCCAAGGAAAGTAGGAGCAGAGGAATGAGAATGGACTATGGGGACACCATAGGGTCAACATTTTGGTGAGTGGAGGGAGGGAAGTAAAAGAAATGTGAATGATCCTGCAGGGACCAGAATAGATGGTGTAATGCTTGGCATAATTCAATAGGGATTAAGTTTATAAAATACAATGTATGGGAATTATTGTACGAAACACATGTGGATGAAGAAAAAATATGAAACACAATGTATGCAAATTTTATAGTCAAAACAGTATAAAAGAAAAAATTTTCAAAAAACCAAAACCAAAAAGGTCTCATTGCTATTGAGTCAGAATCATTGGATTCTCTGGTCATAAATTGCGTGGAAGGAGATTGCCCATGTTTCTCTTGCAGTGCTATAACACCACTCACAGCTAATGTTCTCTTACCTATGATACTCTTTCTTGCTTCTCTAGTTTGTTCTTTCCATTTGTAGAATATTTTCCCCTTCCTTCTTCTCCACTAGACTTGTATGAACTTATTCTAAGCCCGGTACTCTACACTCTTACCTGACCCTAGTGGGTGATTTGTTCATCTGACTGGCAAGCATTCCAAATCATTTTCTTAGACTAGGTTTACTAGTAGGTGTGTATGAAAAGTCACAGAGATTCTCTCACTTATTCACTTACCTTTCTCCATCCTCAGCATTGTTTTAATTGCTGAGATATAGCAATGCATGAAATGACCAATATCCCATTTTTTCAGATCAGATAAGTATTAAAGAGGAAAATAAAACAGAGAAAGGGAGATTAGGAATTGTGGATGTTGTATTTTAAGCAAGGACATACAGAGATAATCTCACTAAGACATACGAATACCTGTCTGTAGATGCAGCCATCTTGTTCCCACTTTCTCCTTGACTTCATTCTTTTGCAAGACTGTCTGGTAGATGGTTCAATGCCAAAATTTAAATTCTGGAGTAGAAAAAAAAATCTTTGTTGTCTGTATGGGTTCTGCCTTTCACCAGGGACCATTGTAACTATTGATAGAAAGAAACATGCAATTCCCAAGATCATTAACTATCATTCCTTCCGAAATTTTGTTAGATATCATTACCCTAAAACTCAAGTTCAAGGCTCTGGAGCCCGCAAATCAAAAAGTATCACCTAAGTTTTGAGAAGAGAAAGAGACAGTTCTCTTTAATAGGAGGTCAGCCCAAGGGGAAACACACAGAAATGCAGGCTGCATTTCAGTCAATTCCCTCCCACCAAGTTCCCACTATGTAGAAAATAAAAACGGGCTGAGGAGCAGTAATCAACAGGCTTGCAGTTGGCCTATAATTTAAATTTTAATTTTTTGTCTTGTCTAGTACTTGTTATCACTTTATCAGTTTGGAAAAGTCTGGAACATTATCTCTCTCAATTCACACATCTAGATGTCTGAAAGAAAGTTTTTTCTGGGCTAATTTAAATGTATTCTGCAAGTTCCAAGCTATCCTCTCTGAAATAAAAAGATAAATTTACAGTAAATCATTAACATAAAGTTGATCGCAAGAAAGGCAAAATCATTTTAGCATTGCAAGCTACCTCTCTATAATAGTATTGTTTGTAGTTCAGGATTTGTGACTTTGTAGATTTCTCATTGTGACAGCTTTAATATAGCAATAAAATAGTACTCTTGTTGTCTGGTACCAATCTTTCCCCTACTCCCACTAAAAATCCTTGCTGAGGACAGGTGATGAACAGATTCCTTGCAAAAAACCTACAAACTATGACTTCTAAGGCTTAGGCCTGGGTTTTTAGCTCAATAAAGGAAGCTCTGGTGGCCTAGTGGTAAAGAGCTGTGCTGCCTTCCCAAAGGTAAGCTGTTCAAGGGCTGCTCTGTGGGAGAAAGATGAGCAATCTCCTTCTGTGCAAATAAACTGCCTCTGAAAATCTGCTGGAGGATCACTACAGGTCAATTCCAACTCTATGATACACAATAACAAAGGATAAAAATGGTAGTTGTTTCCTTTTATAGTTGTTCTGTGCCATTGAATTAGAGCTGACTCACGGCAGATCCTCCAGCAAATGTTCAGGGGCAGTAAATCACTCAGGAAGGGATACCCTATCTTTATCCTGTGTAGTGGCTGGGAGAGTCAAACTGCATGCCTTCTGGTTAACAGCACAATTCCTTAACACTAGGTCTATTCTTTCATCTATAGAGATCATTTCATTAGCTTTTTGTTATTAAAAATTAGTATCATAATTTACTTTTATTGAGCATTTAATATACTTTAAGAATTTTCTAAGATGCTTGCACGTATTGTGTCATGGAATGAATGTTCATGGTAATACTATGATATATGTTATTAAGCCTCCTCAAATTGTTTTATATTTTGTTTGTGGATGCTTAGGCATAAAGAGGTTAAGTAATTTGTTTGTAATATAGGAGATCCAAACATAAATCTTGTCAAGCTGGCTCTAGAGGGTTCATTTTCAATGACTCTGCTCTATTTCGTTCGGAAATAGGAATGTGGAGATTTAAAAAAAAATGTTATTTTTTCATTGTTACTCAATGCATGCTTTAATCCCTCAAATTTCCCATTATATTACCCGTCCTTTCTTTGTCTTTGTTTCCTCTTCTATTTCACTCATTTCTGTTAATTTGTTTTTGCTTGCCTTTCTTCTTGTTTCTGAATCAAATACTGACTTTATGTATTCTACTGATGTTGTTGTTGTTATATGCCATCAAGTCACCTGCAACTCTTAGTAACCTGATACAAAACAGCTCTGAAGCCTGTTGTATCCTGGGCCAATCTCACTGTCTCTGACATACCTATCCTCATTACCTCATTACTGTGTCAATCCATCTCATCCGGGGTCTTCCTCTCCTGCACTGTCCCTCTACCCTTCTGAGCATAATGTATTTCTCCAAGAACTGGTCCCTTCTGGCAACATTCCAAAAATATGTGAGGCAGAGCCTCAAAATCTGCCTCCAGGGAACAGTCTGGATTCACCCTCTTCAGGACAGACCTATTAGGTCTCTTGGCAGTCCATGGTATGCTCAGTACTCTTCTCCAGCACCTCAGCTCAAAGGCATCATTTCTTCTTCTGTCCTCTTAGTCATTCATTGTCCAGTTCTCTGATGCAAAGGAATTAACTGTGAATACCAGGACCTTGATCAGGAGTGCCTTAGTCTCTAGACTGACATCATTGTTCTTTAGCACTCTGGAGAGTTCCCTGACAGTAGATTTTCCCAATGCAGTTTATCTTTTGATTACCTGACTGTCACTGGCAAGCATATTGATTGTGGAAACAAACAAGCTGAAATTTTTAATAACCTCAGTCTCTTCCCCATCTATCATGAAGTGCTAATTGGGCCAGTGGTGAGAATCTATGTCTTCTTGATATTGAGTTCAATTCATTTTGCAAACCACAGATCTTGACCCTCTGCAGCACATGCTTCAGGGCCTCCTCAGTTTCAGCAAGCAAGATTGTGGCATCTGAATATTGCAAGTTGTCAGAGTCTTCCTCCAATTCTGATACCACATTCCTCCTTATAAAGTCCAGCCTCCTGAATGATCTATTCCACATATAGATTGAAAAGTTACAGGGCATCTCTTTCTTAAAGTCTCTTTAGAAAAGTAATTACTTCTTTACACATGTAATCTTTGTGAAGTCCTTCAAATACTTTTCTTACAAGTTAGTCACAAAGCTGTCCATTGGTAGTGCAAATGACTGACTTGCTTTATTACTGCTAACCTTCCAGATGCACCTCAGTGGAAGGCTTGATGACCTATTGCTGAAAAATCAGCCACTGAAAACTTACTGAGCACAGTTCTACTGTGCTACATGCAAGATCTCCATGAGTCAGAACCTACTGGGCAGTAAATGGCACTGGTAAACAAAATAAAAATTTAACTCACTCATTGTCAACAGAGGAATTTAAAGAAATAACATATGAGCAAGAGCCTATGGTGATGAAGGAAGAAGTTCAAGCTGCTTTGAAGGAAGTAGCAAAAAATAAGGCCCCAGGAATAGATGGTATACCAATTAAAGTATTTCAGATAACAGATGTTGCCCTAGATGTGCTCACCAAGTTGTGCCAAGAAATCTGGAGAACAACCACTTGGCCAACTGACTGGAAGGGATCTATATTTGTTCCCATTCCAAAGAAAGGTGACCCAGTTGAGTGTGGAAACTACAGAACAGTGTCATTGATTTCACATGCAAGCAAGATTCTACTGAAGATCATCCAAAAACGATTAGAACAGCACATCAGCGGAGAACTGCCAGAAGTTCAGGCTGGGTTTAGAAGGGGTCGTGGTACTAGGGATATTGTTGCTGATGTTAGATGGATCTTGGCTGAAAGCAGAGAATACCAGAAGAATGTCTATCTGTGTTTCATTGATTATGCAAAGGCATTTGACTGTGTGGATCATAACAAACTGTGGCTGACTCTGAGAAGAATGGGAATCCCAGAACATTTAATTGTGCTAATGCGAAACCTGTACTTGGATCAAGAGGCAGTAGTCAGAACAGAGCAGGGTAACACTGCATGGTTCAAAATTGGGAAGGGCGTACTCCAGGGATGCATCCTGTCTCCATACCTTTTCAACATGTATGCAGAGCAGATTATCTGAGAAGCTGGGCTCTATGAGGAGAATTGTGGCATCAGGATTGGTGCAAGATCTATTAACAATCTGCGTTATGCAGATGACACAACCCTGCTTGCTGAAACTGAGGAGGACCTCATGCACTTGCTGCGAATGGTCAAGGACTGCAGCCTTCAGTATGGACTGAGGCTCAATGTCAAGAAGACAAAGATTCTCGCCACTGGACCAATTGGCAGCGTCAGGATGGATGACGAAGAGATTGAGAGTGTTCACAGCTTCAGTTTGCTCGGCTCCACAGTCAACACTCTTGGCACCAGCAGTCAGGAAATCAAAAAGCGTATCGCGATGGGAAAGTCTGCTGTTAGGGACCTCTCAAAGGTACTCAGGAGCAACAGTGTCTCTCTGGAGACTAAGGTGCGCCTGATACAGGCCATAGTATTTGCAATCGCTTGTTATGCATCAGAGAGTTGGACAATGACTAGGGAGGACAGAAAGGATAGTGGATGCTTTTGAGCTGTGGTGCTGGAGAAGGGTACTGAATGTACCCTGGACTGCCAGGAAAACAAACAGATTCATCTTGGAGAGGATTAAACCAAGCTACTCCTTGGAGGCAAGGATTCTGGGGCTTCGTCTGACATACTTTGGACATGTTGCCAGGAGGGACGGGTCCTTGGAGAGGGACATCATGCTTGGGAGGGTGGAGGGACAGCGCAGGAGGGGAAGACCCTCTCTGAGATGGATAGATTCAGTGACTGGGGTAATCGGGATGGGTGTGTCAGAGGCGGTGCGGTTGGCGCAGGATAGAGCAGGGTTTAGGGCTGTTGTGCATAGGTTTGCTATGAGTCGGAAAGGACTCCACGGCACATAACAACAACATTGTCAACAAGTCAAAATTGATTCAAAGCTGACTCTCCATTGGATTTTTGAAGCTTTACATGATATGGAAGGAGATTGCCCACTTTTCTCCAAGGAGCTGCTGCTGACAATTCACTGCAAGAGAAGTGTATCCTTCAGGTGAGCAATGCAACTGTCAGCATGTAAATGTTGAAGAGGTGAAGAGAAAGAAATAAAATAGTATATAAATACTTCTTCATAGGATTGTTCATCTTCATCTTTATTTTCCTTTTGCATCTTGCAGAGAACTATGAGATTATCATGCAAATATTTAGTGCATATCTTCTATCCAGAGACACTAATCTGTGTGACAGGGTCCCTGGATGAGGAGGAAGGAATCGAAGGGAAAGCACTAAGCTAATGGAAATGAGGTAACATTAGCTTTCTTGTCCGTTCCAACACTCACAATACCAGACCTGCTTATGAGGTTGTTGTTATGTGCTGTTGATTCAAGTACAGCTCATAGTGACCCTATGAACAATAAGACGCAAATTCTCCTACCCTGTGCAACCCTTATCATCTCTGACACATTTGATCCCATTGCTGCAGTCACTTTGTCAATGCATCTTGCTAGGTCTTTCTTTTGCTGACCATCCACCATTCCAAGAATGATTTCCCTTTCCAAGGAATAGTCCAGAGTATGACAGGTGAAGGTTTTTGGCCTTCATGAAGCACTCTGGCTACACTTTTTCAGACATATATCTATTTGTTCTTTTGGCAATCATGGGATAGTCAATATTCTTCTCTAACATCACAACTCACAAACATCAATTCTGTTATCCTTACTCATTATTCAGCTCTCAGATGCACAGCAAGTGATTGGAAAGACTATGGCCTAAAACAGATGCACATTATTCTTTCAAACTGACATCACTGCTCTTCAATATTTTAGAAAGGTCCTTGATAGTAGCCTTACCCAGTGTAATATATCTCCTTATCTCTGGACTGCTGGTACCGAAAGTGTTGATTGCTGATCTAAGTAAGGTGAAATAACTGATGACTTCAATCCTTTCTTCATCCATCATAAGGTTGCCTGTTGGCCCAGTGATGAAGACCTTTGTTTTCTTGATGTTGAAATGTAGTCCATATGGAAGGCTATAATCTTTGATCTTTTGCACTAAACATTTCATGTCCTCTTCACTTTCAACAAGTAAGGTTGTGTTATCTGCATAATGTCTTCCATCTACACTGATGCCACATTCCTCTTCATAGTTTCCAGCTTCATGAATCATCTACTCAACCTACAGATTGAAGAGATACAAAGAAAGGATACATCCCTGACACACATTCTTCCTGATTTTAAACCATGTAGTGTTCCCATGCTCTGTTCAGACAACATCTTCTTGACCCTGATATAGATTTCCTCTCACCTTGAAATGATCTTGGTAGAATAGTCACAGGGAGAGAAGAGGGATTCTAATAAATTGTTTCTAGTAGGGGTGGGATTCTTGTTGCCACTGATCATTCTTGGATGAGCATTCAAATGTAAGCAATGTACTACCAATTGCCGTTTGTTTTCAAGTTGATTTCATGTATGTCAAAGTAAAAATGTGCCCCATCGGGTTTTCAGCAGCTGACTTTTTGGATCAACAAGCCTTTCTTCCAAGGTATATCTGATTTTAAGAGAACCACCAGCCTTTCCGTTAGTGGCTGGACCACTTAGCCATTTTTACCACCCAAGGGCTTCATGAAAGCACTCCAGAAACTGGATATTTACTGAATGAAACTATAGTAAGCAAACATCATTTAGACTCACCATTAAGGCTCTCACAGTGTTTTAATCTAATGTTTAGTACCTTGAATATATTTACCCTTCTAACTTGCTTAGCTTTCTGAAAGGTAAATTGTAAGTGTTGATTTAAGTGCAAATGTATCAAAGTTACATTTTGTTCAGTAGATGAGAGTGTAGCTCAAGGCTTGGAGCTTGATGCTGTGCATCTTAGGTGCTCTTTCATTAAAAAGTACAAGTAGAAGTGCAACATAATATTAGGTGATTTTGTTTGTATTAAAAAATACTTATTTTTCTCCCATATTTGCCCCCTACCTTTTGCTTCAAATGCCTCCGTGTAAAAAAATGAATCTCTTCCAAACAAGTTAAACTTGAAGACCTACTTAGTTTCTCAGGCTCATTACCAAGGATTTAAAACCTCTCTATTCATTCAACAACAATGGTTTCCATGGCAATTACTGCAACACATGACATCCCCTGCAGCTCTGCTTTAAAATGCACCAGCAGAAATGGCTGCATATCAACAAATTCACCAGAGAAATCTGAGTGGGTCTTCTCCACTAAATGCTAGGTGAAGGAAATTAAAAGTAATAATGATACTCTATCCTTTTAAGTTCCCTTGAATAATATTGTCTTTTCTTTTTCTTTCATCCAATCGCCCCTATGAAGATATCATTTCTGTAGCAAATCATTTGAAGGATATTTATGTGGAAGTTACCTGGGACAAAGACAAAGTGTTTATTATAATTGTGATCACCCTTTTACATGTTTCAGACTCTGTAACTATTATTCCTTGCTCTTTCCTCTTCCATGACCAGTATAGAATATGCATGTATGTGGAAATGAGTGTATGTCACGAGCATGTGCATAAGCACACACATACACAGAGACATACATTCACATTAATTTTAAATAAGCATTCAAATAAAAATCCAAGTTCAGGTAAAGAATCACACTCTGTGCAATCTGTCTACCATTTCAACCTCTCTCCATGAAAACCAAATATAAAGTACTCACAAGTCACACAAATACACAATACGGGACAACACCCCTGTATTGCGTGTCTGCAATGTGCCTGGCACAACAGTAGAAGCTTCATATCCATCCTTTTATCACAACTCTGTGAAATCAGTATCTTCACCATTGAACAATTTAAGAAATAAATGCTTAGAGAGAGAGAAAAAATTGTTCAAAATTTTACAGAAAAATTCTTCAGAATCAGAATTCTTAACCCAAGTAGAATTTGTTCCCCAAGCCATGTTATTTAGTTAACTGTTACTCTTGTTTGAGAGAAGATTGAGAGGGAGTAGAACTGCAGTCAATTGATCGAAGTGACTATCTTAGGATTGACTGAGACCATCCTAAACAAGTGCCTAACACTCTCATTCCTTCTGGTTTTCTTTCTTGGAAAACGTTAATAGTAATGTTGTCCAGTTTCTCTGGGCTACAAGCAAGAAACTATGACATATTAAAGAAAGGCTGTAGTTCTGGAATACTAGCCAATAATTACATTGATCATAAAGCTGCACAGATAGACATATGCAAAGGGAAAACAGAAAGGAAACATGCAAAGCACAAATGCTGTAAGTGAATAGAAAGAAAGGTTTGCCCAATAGAAAATGAATGGTATAATCCAATTACCCTCATTCTGTCAAAACTTAAGCAGATGTGTTGGATGAGAAATGCAGGTCCTAATTCTAGTTTCAGCAAGACCTGGTTCTAGAGGTGTAAAAGGCCCCATGAGAAGACTATCTGGGTTATTCCTGGCTCTTTCTGGCCCAAGCAAATATAAGACTCTGGAAGATTTTATGTGCGTGTGAATTAATTTCTATGCAAGAAAGAATTTTGAACTTAAAGTTTTCCTTTTAATAAGCATGGTAGTAAAGCAAATATCTTCAGCTTGGGAGGCTATTCATGTAATCATTAAATAAGGAGCTACATTAGCTTCATATTAAGGTAATAGCTGTGCTTATCTAATTTTGTACTTACTTTACTTAGGCTCAGTTGTTAATGATGTATGATACCTTTAATTAAGGGTCGACGATTAATGAGGCAGTTGAGGTTACCATACTTGACTTTATGTTTTAGTTAGCAGAATTAAACATGCTTGTAATTTTGTATCAATTTCTCCTCCTCCTGCATTGTAGAAACAAAAATAAATTTGGAAATAGCAGCAAATTGTGTCTCAAGACACACAAAACCCATTCATTAATGTAGCAAATATGTATTTGGCATCAAAGGATATAAAGCAGGACTGTCCACGGTTCTGTCATCCAAGGACTCAGTCAAAGGATAACCTCATCAGGCTGTCATAAGCATCTCTTTAAAGGAGACATGAGAGAAGAGGTGAACTATAAACTATAGATGTGAACATACATACTAATGGCATGATAACTAAAGATCTTAGAAGGACTTTTAATTCACTTACCCTGCTAATATGTTGGAGAATAAAAGTATGATAATTGCCAATGAGTTTGACTATGCTATCTGTACAAATAAGGTGCTTGAGGAATTGAATTTTCAGGGGGAAAATATTAAAACCTCCAGTTTGGCCTTGATTTGTTCATACAGCTTACATAAATGGATTCTAGATAATTCTTCATTGAATCCAAAGGGCTTTTGATTTTCTATGGCTATTTTTAATGAATGTTTATTTAACACTTCTGAAAATTATCAGAAATAAGTAGTTCTTCTAGAATATGTTCCTTCCACCTATTTCTGCTAAACTTTGTAGATATTTTCATTCTAAGTCAAAGAACATACACATCAGGTTGGTGTCCAAAAATGCATACATGCAATTTATACTATATTTTATTAACTATGAAAAAGCATTTGTCTGTGTGGATCATAATAAACTATGACCAATATTGAGAAAAATGGGGATCCCGGAACACTTAATTGTTCTCATACAAAACCTATACCTAGATCAAGAAAGAGGCTGTTGTGCAAATAGAGCAATGGAACAATATATGGTTAAACCCTCAACAATATAGATTGATACAGTGACTACAGCAATTGGTTCAACTGTGTCATAGATGATGAGAATGGCACAGGAGAGGACAGGGTTGACATCTGTCATTCATAGGGTTGCTATGGGTTGTACTTGACTCAACAGCACCTAACAAAAGCATCTACTACTAAGATAAAGAGACTCAATACCAAAGAAAACACAGTGGTCATTTAATTAGACTATTAAATAATACTGAATCACCATTTGAAGATCTGCTTCCAAT
>NW_006399855.1:3578761-3580738 GCF_000299155.1 Elephantulus edwardii | reverse complement strand
TTCCAACTCATAGAAACTCTATGTACAACAGAATGATAAGACACCCATACAGAGTTGCACCACAATGTCAGCCAAGTTCATGAAGGATCTTCCTTTTTGGCATTAAGTCATTTCCTGACCAAGCATTATGTCCTTCCACAAAGACAAACATGTTAGTGCCTCCTGAAAACATGGTCAAAGTATATGAGGCCAAGCCTCACCATCCTGAAGAATAAAGAGCATTTTGGCTGTACTTATTTCAAGAAACATACGTTTGTTCTTCTGCCAGTACAAAGCATATTCAGTACTCTTCACTAACTCCTTAATTCAAATACATAATTGTTCATTGAACTCCTTTATTCATCCTTCAGTTTTGCATATATATGAAACAATTGAAAATATCATGTGGTGGGTCAGGTGCATCTTAGTCCTCAAGATAGCATCTTTGCTTAAACACAAACAAACAAACATCCCCAAAAACATTTCAAAATATTTCACAGCACATTTATTCAATTCAATAAGTTGGAAAAATTGGATTTTTTTTTCCAGCCATGACAGTTGAGATTTTTTTCTGACAGTGCTGAGAACTGGACAATGGGTAAGAATAACAGAAGAACTGATGCCTTTGAGCTCTAGTGTTGGAGAAGAATACTGAGGAAGCTTAGCCAAAAGAACCAGAGTGCTCGTTGCAGGCAAAAATGACAAAGCTTCATCTCACGTGCTTTGAGCATGTTGCTAGGCGAGATTATTTTTTAGAAAGGAACATTACGCTTAGAATGGTGGAAGCGAAGGTGGAAGGTGAAGGAGAGGAATGCCTCAACATGATGAATTGACACAATAATTGCAGCAACGAGTTCAAGTGTATCAAAAATGATGAGGATGGCACAGGATAGGACAGAGTTCAGATCTGTGATTCTTAGAGTCTCAGTGAGTTGCACTTGACTCTATGGCAACTAACAACAACAGTACAATATTATATTAATATTGCTAATAATAAAATAAATTTATTTATAATTATTTAAATTAATGCCAAATAGACATCGGCTACGTTTTTGAGAGTCTTGTGCCAAGGAATTGCACTATGGTATAGATATCTTTAAAATTCCCACTTTCAAAACTTGAACAGATGTAAGAAAAATATCACACTTACCTTTTAAGGGCATTCTAGTGACTAGTGAAGTTCATATTCTTTGATAATCTCTCATTAGATCTTTTTTTTTAATATTCTACTAGTTTATTTACAAAATTCAAGTACATTGTTTTCAAGAACAAATGGTTTCAATTTCCCCTACCCTCCCACCCATCAAATTGTACAGCCTGATGATCTGCTCAATTTTAATATTTTTGAAAGAATTTTAGGTCTTTTTTAATTGGTTTAGATTTTATTGAGGTCTCAAAATTTGCGTGGAATAATGTGATTATTCTTTTGAGTTTTCAATCTGTACCAAAATGATACATGATACATAATGTATAATACTTTTTCTCAAAGAATCAATAGTTCAGCAAAATATAAGTATTAAACAGAGCACTGCAAGCATAAAACCAATTAAAATGTGTGTGTGTGTGTGTGTGTGTGTGTGTGTGTGTGTGTAGTTAAGTGATGTAGAGTTGTAGGTAACCCAAGGCAACCCTGTGAATGAAAGTTTTGAATGCAATACTTTCATCTTTTCTCCAAGTTCATAGAGTTCCTGGAGACAAGCTTTTTTTTTTTTAAATGGATGGGATACACACACACAAACACACACACACACATTTTAATATATTTATATATACAAATTTTAATTATTGGTTATATACAATATTGATTGAACATAAATAAAATAAGCAACAATCTGTGCTATATAATTTTTAACATGTAAATAAGTCATCAATTAAATTGTAAGTAGACTATCCTGATTAACTAAGTGTTCTAGATTCCATATGATTGAAATAATTTATTGAGTTCCTTGCATATTCAGGATGACATTTTTGGTCTTAAAAGAGCTATAAAATAATAAT
>NW_006399855.1:3577862-3578661 GCF_000299155.1 Elephantulus edwardii | reverse complement strand
ATATATATATACTTATAACATTTTAGAAAAGCCAATACATATTAAATGTCAAACATAAATATTACTTGGTCTTTCTAAAGTACTCTGGATTTTCAGAGAAGAATAAATGTGGTCTGAGCTGTCAAAGAGGACTTCAGAGAGATTCTGAAATTTAGAGAGGAATTGGAAAGTTAAAAATGGCTTGAATACAAATTTGGAAGCAGAAATTCAAAAGATACAGCACCATCTCTTGAGGATTTTTATATGGGGATAAGGGGGGCAGGAGTTGGTGGCGGATAGCTTTGAATGTCAACTGGTAGAAAGAACACCTTGAGTCAATAGAAGGTTTGAAAAGAAAAATGATAAAACAACACCTCAGTTTAAGACCAGTTGTTAAGAAAGCATGAGATAGATATCTAATAGAGACAAGACACTGGAAATAAAGACGTCTGGTACTGTTGTCATGCAGTGCTAGGCATAAGATAAAGGCTACATCCAGAATGGATAGACAAGGTGCCACTAACAATAGGCTCACAAACTACAGAAACATTAAAGATGGGGCAGGATCAGTTAGTGTTCCTTTCTGTGACTCACAATGTCTCTGTAAGGCTGAGTCCACTTGACAGCACCTAACAACACCACCATCACTAAGTTAAAGAGAGAAGTGAAGAATAAAGAACTTAATGAGGAACACACTGTGATCAACTAACACTTGGAAATTATAGGTGGTATCATGGCAAAGAAGACTAATTTAGGGATAACATTTTCAAAAACAATTTTAATTTAATTAAGAAAGTGATGTTGTTGTTGTTGTTATGTG
>NW_006399855.1:3542222-3577087 GCF_000299155.1 Elephantulus edwardii | reverse complement strand
ATTGAAAAGGTATGGAGACAGAATACATCCCTGACGAACCCCCTTCTTGAGTTTGAACCATGTTGTGTCTCCTTGCTCTGTTCTGACAACTGCCTCTTGGTCCAAGTATAAGTTTCACATTAGCACAATCAAATGTTCTGGGATTCCCATTCTTCTCAGAGTCACCCACAGCTTATTGTGATCCACACAGTCAAAAGCCTTTGCATAGTCAATGAAGCACAGATAGACATTCTTCGGGTATTCTTTGCTTTCTGCTAAGATCCATCTAACTAACATTAGCTATAATATCCCTAGTACCTCGACTTAGCATACAATGAAAAATAGGAAAGTAATTTTAGTTTAATTTAGGTATTTATGTATTTGTTATGTGTTAATGATTCTGTCTAGACAGTATGCAAAACAACAATAACCCAAACATTAGTCACTAATATTATTTGTCAGTGTTTTTATTACAGGCAATGATTAACTCCTTTTTATTACAAGTTTACCCCTGTAAAAATTTACTAATGGGAGAATAAATTTAAGTGCAAGTGATTGTCTTCCCAGGCAGATTGAGTTTTGCTGAGCTACTTGGTCTAATACTGACAACTAAAGTATGGTTTAGTAAGGAATTTCACAGCCAATGCAAAGGTATGAAGTTCAAATCCACCAACTGCTCTGTGGGAGAAAGGTAGTTAGCCTCTTCCTCTGCAGTTTAATGCCTCTGAAAACCTAGAGGAGTGTCAGCTATGAATCAGTCCCTACTCGATGGTACACAAAAAAACAAAACATGAATTACTAAATAAATTATTCTCAATGGTCATGAAATACAATAAGAATATGCAAGAAGAGATAGAGACAGAGATGATAGAGATAGAGAGATGATAGAGATAGAGAGAGATAGAGATGATAGAGACAGAGATAGATAGGTATAGTTTAGATACAGGTATAGAGATATAGATGATAAAGATATATAGAGGATATAGATAGATAAAGATATAGAAAAATCCCAACATAGAATATAGTCTAAGTCATGGAATAAATCTGAGTTAATTCTTATTCTGTGTTTAGAATACACTTCTCTTCATTTGGTTTTTTTCCCTAAGAAAAGTATTGGCCACTTTCATCAAATCCATTCCAACTCACAGTGACCCTCTGGTGGGTTTCTGAGGGGAAACTGCTTATTTGTTTAATTAATGATTTAATTTATTTAATCAGGATATTCTATTTCCAGCATAATTAATAACTTATTTGCGTATTAAAATTTATATACCACAGATAGTTGCTTATTTTATTTGTATCAATCAATAGCATATAGAACCAATTTATGTATAAATATATACTCAGAGTGCTCTGTTTAATGCTCATATTTCTTTGAACTGTTGATTCTATGAGAAAAAAACATTATGTATCCTTTTGGTACAGATTACAAACCCAAGGAATAATCATATAATTCCACATAAAATTTGAGCACTCAATGAAATATAAAGCAATGGAGAAAAGACCTAAAACCCTTTCACAAATCATATATAAGGAAAGTACTTATGGCAGTAGATATTGTTCATCATCCTTCAACAAAGCAGCTGGTATATTGGAAATTCTGACTCTTTAATTTTGAAAAGTAGTGTAACCCTTAGTTAATTGATATTCCATATTAATAAAAGTGCTAACTGACTTGCTCCAAAATAGAAACTGATTCTTGTATAAATGTAAAGACACTCATTTAGAAATAACTGATACACACAGATTTTTCACTCCAACTAAGCAATATGGCAGGATGTTTTTATTATCAGTGCAAGACCCATTTCATCACCATGTTACAAAAAAGGAATGTTCTCTTAATATGTGAACTATCTGAACTAACATCAGATATTCTGTTCTAAAAATATGAAGACTAGCTTTGCTCTTTCTAATAAGACCATGTGCTTTATTTTTAAAACCACAATCCTATTAAGACAAGTTTAATGTAGAATAGACAATAAATAAACAGTGCATTACTTACCAAGGACAAAATATTTGGTTGTCTTTACCTATAAATTAAGATAAAAAGGAAAACTTACTATTGTTTTTCCTGGGAGTATTTAGCAATATAAATAAAATTTAACAACTCAAAAGAAAAAAAATAAGATAGCATTATAGAAATCACTTAACCCTTGGTAGCATTAATAAGCATAACGTTCTGGATTATCTAGGTAGTGATCAAATAAAAGAATATTTTAAGATTAAAAAAAAGAGGGACCATTTTATCAGTCTTATGAACTTATAAAAGGTCTGTATTTAGAATCATTTGCAAAAACTGCAAAGTACAATATTCCAGACATGAGCTGCTTCTTAATCTATCTAGGCCTTGAGTCTCAGATTTGTCTGTTTTCGGATGGCCAGAACCCTGTAAACTTTATCCTAATCTAGTAAACCACCAGATCAAAGGATTTGGGGTATAAGAGAAGTTAAAGGACAGAGGAGTCAAAGGACTGAATAACACTGCTTGCTACCCACCTCTACTTCTTCAAAGTTAGCAGCTAACACTGTGCTTAAACTAACTGCCCCAGGATGCACATGGTATTAGCTTTCTCAGACCAGACTTTTGGCATTTTATGTACTCAGGAAAGAAGTAATCAAACCAGAGATGCCTCCTAATGCTCCCAATGATGAGATGTAGGGAAGGTAGTATGTCCTCAAAAGAAACCCAAAACCATACGTGGGGTTGTACTTCCTGCATTTGTATCCTGAGACTACTCCTTATGACTGTCTGGATTTCAATAAATTGTTTAAACATTGCAATCCTTGGTAAATTGCAAATAACAATATGTTTAGGTCAAAAGGTTGCTGTGAAACAGCGATAAGCTGATGCATATAATGCTTTAGTCCAGAAGTTATAAAAAGTTATGATCTACTTTGGCTCTTAATTAATAGGACCACAACAAATATGTCTGCTTTACATATTTTCATTTTCTGGGATATTCACAATATACCCACTTTTCCACATCTGCCCTTCCTTATATGGAATTCATTTACTATCCTGTCAACAAATTATAAAACTTTGCACAAAATATATCTCCTTCAGGATAGCTGTTTTATTTTTGTAATCATTTCTTTCTATTCACTAAGATCCTTCTTCGCACTTCTCAGCCACTTAAACGGAGTTATTCCATGTAGATTTCAGTATCATGAATAACCTACAAAAGTAAATGCACTAATACAAACATCGCACTTTTGAACATGTGGTTAGAAGGGGTCAGTGTCTGGAGAAGGACATTACACTTTAAAAAGTAGAAAGTGGGTGAAGGAGAGAAAAGACCCCATTAAAGTGATGATTTGACACAGCAACTGCAATAATCAGTGTGAATTTGGCAGAGATTTTGATGATGGTATGGAATAGGGCACAGTTCAAATCTGTTGTAAGTAGGGTCACTATGTGGTGGAATTGATCCAATGATGCTGAACAGAAATAAAGGTTATTCTTGCCTATGGATATGTTATTATTATATGTTAAAAAAACATCAAAAAAATTTAATGTTGCTCATGAGTGTGTGAGAGAGAAAAGTTTTCACCTTTGAAACCAAACACGAAAAGACTAGTCTGTTCCCAAAGGTGTTTGTTTACAAAGCCACTCTCATTGCCACAGCAAGAAGAAAAGCACTAATCACATGAGTAGAATATAGTCACAAAACTGAGGTTTCAGATCACAGCAGAGAGAAATTCAGAAGCAGAATACTGTTATTTTGAGCAAGTATATTAAAAAAGAGTAAACTAGGGGCCCTGAAGCAAAAAGCAAACTGCCTTGGGCCAAAAAGTAGAATATTTAGGCTGGACCAAGCTATTCACTGAACCTCCACAGCCATAGGTTAGTTGTTACTTAGTAGAGAACAGTTAGAGGTTGACATCAGAAATCATTTGATCAAATTTTCAGATGTTTAAGTAGGAACAGTGAGGTATATGTTATTCTTATTGCAGAAAATGGGCTCAATTATTCTTAACAAAACATTTTAGCAATTTTCATGAAATGTTCAGTTTAATAGCTATTTCATGTGTCAGATATACAATTTAATGCAAGCATATAAACCCTACATAAAACTTAGGCATAACTCATATAAACCCTACAAGGCTGTTCCAATTTGCACATTGGTCTTTAGAGCAAGGTTAGTACCATATGCTTCAATTTCAAAATATGATTGTCTCTACCAGTTATACTTTTCTCTGGATACTTTACTGCCATTACATTTATAATTGTTAATTAAAAATAAAAAAGAAAATCTATTGCTGTTGAATCTGTTCTGATGCAAAAGTAACCTTACGTGTTACAGATTAGGGCTCCTTTTAGAGGCTATTTTTGTTTGTACTTCTTTTCTTGGGTTATGTATTTCTTTTTAAATAAAATTTTATTCTATACTGATTTACTTACAAAGTTCATATACATTGTTTTTCACACTGTATCTTTCCCATTTCCTTTCCCACCCTTCCCTCTACCCATCAAACTCTGTGATCCTGTGATTACTTCCCAGCCGATCCTCACTCCTCTGCTTCTCCCCCCCCTTTGAATCATTAAACACATTTTACTAGTTACCTTTATATTTCTACAATAATAATTTTATACAGTATTTGCCCTTATGGGATGGAGGTAGTTCACTTCACATGACACGCCCAAGCCCCTCCCAAGTTAGGAAATGATTTTCAAAATCATTGCTTCCAAATTCTATCATGTGAATGTTCCATAATGTCTCAATCCATTCAGTTCTGATTGGACATCTGTGCTGTTTCCATGTTCTTCTGATGGTTAATAGCACTGCTGTTAACTTCGCTGTACAAATCTCTATCTGTGCCTCAATTCTAATTTCCTCAGGGTATATTATAAATAGTGGAATAGCTGGGTCATGTGGAATTTATATGTTTAGCTTTTGTAGGAAAGGTCAAACTACCTTCCAGAGAGGTGGTACTATTTTATAATCTCACCAACAGTGTATGAAAGTTCCTATTTCTCCACATCTTCTCCAACATTTATTACTTGGTATTCTGTTAAGCTTTGCCACTACTACTGGACAGAGAAGAAAATTTATTATGGTTTTTATTTACCTCTCTTATTGCCAGTGATTTGGAGCTTTTCTTCATGCGTATGTTGGTCATCCAGATATTTCCTTTGTGAAAAGTCTTGTCATGTCTTTTGCCCATTTTGTAATTGTATTATCAGTCTTGATCTTGTGGAGGCCCTGTAAACTTTTGATATGAGACGATTGTCTGAAATGATATTGCCAAATTTTTTTTCCCAGTCCATAGCGTTTCTTTTCATTCTGTTGGAAAATAGTTGTGGTGCTTGGCTTGGGTTTTGTTTGTTTGGGGTTTTTAAAATTATACTAGTTTATTTACAAAATTCGAATATATTGTTTTTCACACCAGGTTCTTCTAATTTCTCTCACAAACCCCCATCAAATTGTACAACTTGATGATTAATCACCCTCTACCCACATATCCTCATCCCTCTGCTTCCACCACCCCTCCTTGGATCCTCATACTCATTCTACAATAATGGTTTTATACAATATGTGTCCTTGTGAGACTGTTAGTTCACTCACCTTAATGTTCTCTGGTAGCTCCTAAGTTAGGTAATCACTTACAAAATCATTGTTCCTGCATGCTGTGTAGTATTCCATTGTATGAATGTACCATAATTTCTCAACCCATTCAATTGTGGTTGGACATTTGGGCTGTTTTCATGTTCCTGTGATGGTGTATAATTCTGCTATGAACATTAGTACAAATCTCAGTTTGAGCCTCAGTTCTCATTTTCTTGGGGTATATGCTAAACAGTGGAATAGCTAGGTCATATGGAATTTCTATGTTCAGCTTTTTGAGGAAGTGCCAAACTGCCTTCCAGAGTGGTTGTACTATTTTACAATCCCACCAACAATGTATAAGTATTCCTATCTTGACATATTCTCTCCAACATTCATTACTTGCTGGCCTGTTAAATTTTGCCCCGTTACAGGAGTGAGATAGTATTTAATTGTGGTTTTGATTTGCATCTTTCTTATTGCCAATGATCCATTTCTTCATATGTCTGTTGGTCATTTAAATATCTTCCTCTGTGAAAATTATTTCCATGTCTTTTGCCTATTTTATAATTGGGTTATCAGTCTTTTTCTTGTGAAGATCAATGAGTATTCTGTAAACTTTTGTTTTAAGACTCTTGTCCCTACAACCAGGAGAAGATAAAGTAGATGAATGGGATCTTCTAAGAATTAAATCCCTATACACATCCAAAAGTTTCTCCATCAGGGTAAAAAAGGGAAGCCACAGACTGGAAAAAAGTATTTGGTAATGACATATCAGATAAGGAACTTATATCCAGAATTTATAAAATACTTGAGCACCACAGCAAGATAAAGGTAAATGATCCAATAGAAAAATGGGCACAGGATATGAACAGACATTTCACTAAAGAAGACATTCAGATGGCTAACAAGCACATGAAAAAATGTTCAAAGTCCTTAGCTCTAAGAGAGACACAAATTAAAACAACTACTAGATATAATCTCACCCCAGTCAGAATAGCAAAGCAACAAATGCTGGCTAGGTTGTGGAGAAACTGGAACCCTTATTCACTGTTGGTGGGAGTGTAAAATGGTGCAACCACTGTGGAAGGTGGTATGGCACTTTCTCAAAAGGTTGCAAATAGAGATATCATTTGACCCAGCAATTCCACTACTGGGAATATACCTCAAAGAGACCATAACTGACATCCAAGCAGGCATATGCATGCCCATTTTATTGCGGCTTTGTTCACAATAGCAAGGAGTTGGAAACAACCTAAGTGCCCATCAACAAACGAATGGATAGAGAAGCTGTGGTATATTCACACAATGGAATACTACGCTGCATTAAATAGCAAGGAACTCATGCAATATTATTCAAAATGGGTGACCCTGGAGGACATTATGCTGAGTAAAGTATCTAAATCACAAAAGGACAAATACTGCATGGTGCCACTGTTGTAAAACAGGACTGACATTGGGGTTGGGGGGGAGACTGAGAAAGATGGGTTCAATAAGGTATACTGCATTGAAACAGATGAGTGAGAAAACTGTTTAAAAGGGATATGTGATTAGGTATTTTTGTCATGACAGGTATCTAGAGTCAAGGCTACATGGTGGAGTGGACCTGAGGGAGAGTTTGTAAATCAATGAAAGAATTTTTGTTTTACTTTTCCAAGAGGGTAGTGTACTAGGGGGAGAGTTGGGAGGGGAGAAAAGTGGAACAATGAATGAATGGAAATCCAAAGTCTCTGTAAATTTTTACTGAAATTAATAATAAATTACAAAAAAGACTCTTGTCTGAGATGGTATTACCAAATGTTTGCTCCAGTTGGCAGGTTTTCTTTTCACTCTGTTGGAAAAAGTTTTTTATGCACAAGGTGTTTAATCTTTAGAAGGTCCCATTCAAAAATTTTAGTCTCTTCAGATTGTGCATTTCTGACTGTATTTGACAAACTGAACTGCTACTGGAAGGCTGAAACATTTCACACCATAGACAAAATCAACTCAAGGTGTATGTTTGTACTTCTTATGACAGCAGATTTTCAAGCCTTTTCTTTATGTAACCACTACTGTTGTTATGTGCTGTCGAGTTGGAACCAACTCATAGCTGACCCTTCAGTGGGTTTTCAGAAACTGTCAGTTTCAAGAGAAAGATTGCCCATCTTTTTCCTGAGAAGCAGCCGGTGGATTCCAACTACCTGCCTTTGATTTGCAGCACAACTCTTTATTCACTAGGGCAGCTACTGAATGAGTTCAAGCTATTACCAGACTTCAGGTTAATAAAGTGCAAGTCAGATTTTTGTTTTGTTTGTTTGTTGTTGTGTTAATGTATTTTGTCCCTATAAAAATCTGGATGTTCTACTGATATTAAAATACACACTAGTTCCTCCTATAAATGCTTCTAAAATGAGTCTCATTTCACACAATGATTCCTATACTCTATATCCCCTTATATAAATGTTTACTTTGTACGTAACTACCATTATTTTATGCATTTTTTAATGTTTCAACCATTTTACAATCACTAGGTATAGAACAAAAAAACTTTATGTCCTATTCTTGAAGTCTTCTAAACTCTGGTGTCATAGTGCTGTAGTCAGGAGTTATGCTGATAGCTCAAAAGCTGTGCCTTTCGGTGGTTCAGATCCACCACGTAACTCCGTGGAGAGAAGTTGGGCAATATGGCCAATCTTACTAATGGGTCAGCTATGAACCAGTTCTGACTCGATGTCAATTAGAAGAAAGAAATGCCTGAGGGTCTTGTGAACGTACTACAAGGTATTTTTACTTAATAATTTCTATAAAACAGAATTGTCTGAGAGAATCAATAAATTCTTTATGAGAATAGCAAGACTTTCCCAGGTTTTTATTCCTTAGAATTTCTAACTAGAAAACTAGAAAAACTCAAAGTCCAAAAAAGTGCTTAAAGGAAGTGTTAGGGATATTGTATTTAGCATTTAATATGTCTGATAATATGTACTTTAAAGTCATGAGGAAACATATTTAAGGACTATTTTATTTATTGTCTTCTAATGTGGTTTGATATTGTTGCTTTTAGTCACAATAAGGAGACGGAGGTAAATGGGAACTGGCACCCTCTTTTGCCTTTGTTAGTTGGGTCCTTAAGGATCAGTGTAAGCTATTAGGTCATCACGAAATATAACTGTCTTATTGTGCATCATTTGTCATTGACCTCAGAATCTGACTATTGCATAGTTTCAGAGTTAGGACAAAGAGAGAAATATGTATTGTAGAATAAAACCTTCCCTTCACCTTGAGGAAGTGATAACTTTTAGAGAGGGTAAACATTGACAATGTCTTAACAGAAGCAATGCTGCCTTAGAATAATAAGAATATTCATCTTTTGTTGTACACTGTTGCCTTCAGAATACATTGAAGAAATGCATGTACACTTCTGGAAAATATTAGCTATCTAATATTGTAGAATACTTAAATGTCCCACATAACTGAGTGAGGGGGAAAAACCATTTTCAAGTAGGAGCTACAGAGTAAAAATATATATCAGAACACAATGAGGTGCTGATGGAATGATTTATAAATAGAATACTGCTAGAACAGAGAGAGAGATCGGACTTATAGGAACAAATAACAAGGAATTTGAGATGTGGATTGACATCTAGGAATTCCAGATCACATACAAAATGTTACCAAAAATGTATTTTCTTCCTAGACAATAATAATAATAATTGCTACATAAAAAGCATTTTATTCCTAAAATTTTTCATCATAAAATATATTTTATATGAAATTTAAAATGAGAGACTAAGTTGGCAAAGTTTAGCAGTATGAGAAGCTTATGATGGCCTTTGAGTGAATCAATATGGAAACACCTTTATAGAAGGAAAGGCAGAAAAGTCAAAGAACTTATTGTTTTCTGTGACCCATCTTTTTACTTTAAAAAGTTTCTTTTATTTCATTTTACCAAAAATTTCTTAACCAATAACTGGAAAGAGAGTCCACTCAAAAGCAGGGTCCAAATCCTGTTTCATCTGTTGCCAAACTCAAGCTCATTGCCTTTGAGTTGAAACACACTTATTGCTGACTCTGCAGAAGGTATTCTCAGGCTCACACTGAAGTCACACAGAAGGAACTCAGTAACTGTACTTTAACCCATTTTAGGATAAAATATAATCTGCATTTTGCACACTACTTTGGGAGTGCAGATTACCAAAAAAGATGACTGAGATTCTGACAGTGTCATTAAACAAACTGTGACCTCCTGTTTTTATTGTTGTTGTGTACTGTCAATTCAGAAACAACCCATAGCTGACCCTCCGATGGGTTTTCAGAGGCAGTTAGTAGCTTGAGAGGAGACTGCCTATCCTTTTCCTGCCGAGCACCTGGTGGATTTGAACCATGTGCCTTCGGGATTGCAGTGCAACTTCTTGCCACTAGACTGTCAGACCTACAAATTCCTTAATGTCCCCAGGCCTCAAGCTTGTCATCTTTAAAATTAAATGATTAAAACTATTTTCAAGCTCCTTGGCAGTTCTACAATCTCAATATTAAGAAATGAATGCATGACTCAGATCACAATATGTGAGAGAAAACAAAATCTAGATTATTGTCATTATATTTCCTAATGTCAAGCTTCCTCTACTATTCAGTTCTGTTCCTGAGAGTCAGAGACAAGGCACTGTAAATGGCAAAACAAAGAATAACACAGTGAATTGGAAAGAATTTACTGTGTTATTGAGTCAACGAGGGAATTGATCATGTAGTGACTATATTTAATCCTAAAGAAGCCAATAGAAATATCTGAAAGTATAGTGCCAGTGGTAGAAAATTATGACAATTTTGAATTTCCTCTTTACTGTGCTAATGTCCATGTAAAGATCACCATTTTAAGAAAAAGACGTGTTCTGATCACAATTATAGTCCCATAGTTAATCATCTTTGTTGATTGTCTCTATTTCATGTAGTCATTACTGCCTGTATGCAAGAGATAATGCATTTTATTTTTTAAATGCAAGTGAATTGCATAGATTTTGAATTTCCTGACAAGACTAAAATGTCAGTATTTTCACATAATGATTGTTGTGGAAGATACCTAGTGTTTACAAGCTAACAAGTGGATATAACACATTATTGAAAAAGGAATAGGACATTTATCATTCAATTTGCTAATAGTTGCTCCCAGATATTTGTTAATATGTAATTTGTGCCTCTAAAAGAGTTTTAAAATTAGCCAGTCATTTAAGTCAGGAGCCATCCTATGAAACCTTCATTGAAATAGTGCCGATTTTGATCCGTTTACCGTCAAGAGGGCATCTTTATGGGAAAGCTCTAAGCACTGGGACTTGGATTGACCATTGCAAATAGAAGATGACAGTCAAGATGAGAGATGATGAGAAAACTTTGGCAGGAGTGGAAATTGTGTCAATAGTACTCAGAAAAACTGACACACAGACACAAGGAACAGAAAAAGACCCGTGTGTCTCCCTCCTTCATTCAGGCAAACGGGTATTTTTCACACGAAGCTTCAACAAGAATGGAGATGAAAACAGAAAGTTTGCAACAGCTGCTGTGAGAAATGCAGAGCCTAATTCTGTAAAATTATCCCCAAATTCTTTTGAAAATCAAGAAAATAACTAGCCTGATGGTTTTGTAATCATTAAAATGTTCTCATGTATTTTCATTAAAAATAAAAGTGTCACATATCCCAATCAGCAGGAATAAGATATTTTCTGATTCTCTATATAGCCCTCGGAAAGTTCTTTTCCAGTTGAATTTTATTTTCACTTGACCCAATTTTCTTGCTTACTGCCCTGTCTTTGTGAACCTGTTGCAGGTACTAACTATATTTTAACTCGTTTATGTAAAAGCTTCTGCAGCATGTCCCTTATAAATTTTAAATGTGTTATAAAAACTTAAATATAACCATGTAACCCATTGCTGTGTCTCCCCCATAAAGATTTACAGCCTCAAAAACCTGATGGAGAGCCCCAGTAAGTTGGAACCAATTTAATAGCAGTGATGTGACTCATTTTTAAATAGGTTTTAATTATGGGTCTCAAGTGAGGTCTTTTTAAATAAGCAGGATAGGAGAAGAGCTGTGGTATTTTTGCTAATGTTTAATATTGTGTTTTGAAAAACCAGGTAAATTTTTGTGTACTTTTTTCTTTATTTCATTTGAAAAGTTAGAATGGTCATGAATCTTAGTCAACTTCAGTTATAGGCCTCTCACTTCCATCGGGGAACCAGTTCTTTATTGCCTAGAGTTTTCACTAACCAGCTCTCCAATCTTTTCAATTCCCCTTAACAACTTTACTATTGCGTTCATTTTGTAATTCCTTCACTTGCACATATTCCCTTAAATTACCATGCAATCAAGAACCATGATCTTGAAAAATAGGTCACAGTACTTTTTTCTTGAAGGTCTCTAGCCAGGACAAATGGTTTTCACTTACCTGCAAACCTGAAGTTCAGTAATTCCAGCCCAATCAGTGGTACCATGAAAGCAAAGATTTGGTTATTTCCTTCTGTCAAGATTATAGTCAAGAAGTCTCTATGGAGTTCTTAGACATTGTAGCACATGGGGTCATCATGGACCAGAAGTGAATCAGAAACAGCCAATAGCTTTTTTTCCCTAAAAGCATTAAAATCTAAGGAAGAGAAAAAAAGTAAGAATTGAGACCACTGGGGCATGACTTTTTTTTATGTTCTTACAGTCTCTGCCTGCAAAGAGAAGTGGTGAGATATCATATTTGTGTTAATAATGGTTAAGGATTTAAGAAGCCTTGGTTGTTTCATCCTGTTCAATGGTGATCAAATCACATATGGGGAAAAATATTGAGTAATGGGATCACTTTATGAGAAGTTACACAAGTTGGAATGTATCCAATGTATGATGAACATTCCCAAGACTTCTACTACAAAGAAAGATGGAAGAAGAATATATATTTTTAACCTAAAGAAGAAAGGATATAAACTGATGTAAAATATTTGCAGATCAAACAGAGCAACTATATGAATCAAGATTATACTCGATAGAGATATAATACAGATATAGATCCAATTCTGCTTCTTTATCTTCTATATCTATTGAAGGACAGCTATCTGGCCAACGGATTTGAAGAGGTCCATATTTGTTTCCAATCCCAAGGAAGGTGATACAAAAGAATGTAGAAATTATTGAACAATATGATTAATATCACATGCAAGCAAACTACTGCTGAAGATCATTAAAAACAGCTAGAACAGTACATAGATAGGGATCTACCAGACATTCAAGCAAGATTTAGAAGAGGCTATAGCACCAGGGTTATCATTACTGATGTTAGATGGATCCTGGCTGAAAGTTAAGAATATCAAAAGAATGCCTATTTGTGCCATATTAACTATACAAAGGCATTTTATTGTGTGGATAATAACAAGTTATAACTAACAATGAGAAGAATGGGAATCACAGACCACTAAATTGTTCTCATGTGAAACCTGGACCTGGACCAGGAGATTGTCATGTGAAAAGAGCAATGGAACACCACATTGTCTAAAATTAAGAAGGAAATATGTCAGGTTTGTATTCTCTCTCCACACATATTCAATCTGTATGCTGAGCAAATTATTCGAGAAGTTAGACCTCTATGAAGAAGACTGTGTAGCATCAAAATCAGAGGAAGACTTATCAATAATCTGAGTTATGCAGACGACACAACTTTGCTTGCTGAAAGTGAGGAGAACTTGAAGCACTAGTTGCAGAAGATCAAAGACTATAGCCTTCAATATGGATTCCATCTCAATGTCAACAAAACAAAATTTCTTACCAAGGAACCTATTGGAAGCATCATGATAAACAGAAAAAAGATTGAAACTGTCAACAACTTCATCTTACTTGGACCTAAGATCAACACCCTTGGTAGCAGCAGTCAGGAAATTCAATGCAATCCACTGGGAAAGTCAGGGACCTCTCCAAATTATTGAGGAGTAATGATCTCAGTTTGAGGACCAAGGTGTGTCTGAGTCTGGCAATGGTCTTTCCAGTCATTTTGCTATGCATCTGAGAGCTGGACAATGAATAAGGATGACAGAAGAGTTGATATTTTTGAGCTATGGAGTGGAAGACAAGTATTGGAACATCCCCTGGACTGCCAAAAGAACAAATAATTTTTTCTTGGAGAAAGTGCAGCCTGAGTGCTCCTTGGAGGCAAAGTTGATAAAGCTTTGCCTCACATACTTCAGCCATATTGCCAAAAGGGGCTAAGCCTAGGAGACAGACATGATGCTCAGAGAGGTAGGGGGTTAGTGAAGGGGGAAAACCCTTAATTAGGTGGATTGATACAGTGAATGCTGCAGTGAGCTCTAGTGTATCAGGTAGTGTGAGAATGGCGCAGGATGGGAACAAGGTTCAGATTTATTGTTCATACAGTCTCTGTGGGTTGCACTCTGCTCGACAATACCTAACAAGAACAACAACAGATACAGATTTGTTGTTGCTGAGTGCCATCAATTTGTGTACAACTTATCGCAGTTCTATGAACAGCTGATCTGAACCTTGCCCTATCCTGTGCCACCCTCTTTATCTGTGATACACTAGAACCTTTTGTTGGAGTTACCATGTCAGTCTGTCTGGTTAGGGTCTTCATCTCCTTCAATAACCATCCATCTTTTGAATCATGATGTCCTTTTCCAAGGAATAGCTTCACCTAGCAATATGTCCAAAATATGAAAGATGAAGGTTTGCCATCATTGCCTCCAAAGAGCAATCTGGCTGCACGTTTTCCAAGACCTGTTTCTTCTGGTAATTCCTAGGATATTTTTCTCCAGCATCACAACCCAAAGACATCAGTCTTTTTATCATTCTTATTTATTGTCCAGCTCTCTGATGGATAGCAAGTGCTTAAAAAAACCATGACCTGAATTAGGCACACCTTAGTCTTCAATTTGGCATCACTGCTCACCAACATTTTGGAGAGGTCCTTGACAGCAAAGACTTTCCCAAAGCAATACATGTCCTGATTTTTTTAAGAGCTGATATCAATGGTGTTGATTCTTGAGCCAAGCAAGATGCAATTATTGACAGCTCAAATCCTTTCCCCATCTATCGTAATGTTGAATGTTGGTCCTGGGGTGAGGACCTTTGTTTTCTTGATATTGATATAATTCATACGGAGAGCTGTAGTCCTTAGACCTCTGCAACAAGACTTTCATATCCTCCTCACTTTCAGCAAGCGTAACACAGGTTGTTGATGAATTTTCCTCCTATCCTGAAACCACATTCTTCTTCATAGACTCTGGCTTTGAGAATTATTTGGTCAGCATGCAGATTAAATAGATGTGGGAAAAGGATACAACCCTGATGCACATTCCTGATTTTAAACTATGTTCCATTAGTTCCCTATATTCCTCGTTTTAAACTAAGCAGTGTTTCCTTGCTCCCTCTGAACAACAACTTCTTGGTCTAGGTATAGATTCTACAAAAGCAAAATTCTGGGATTCCTATTCTTCTCGATGTTAGCGATCATTTGTCATGACGTACACAGTCAAATGCCTTTGGATAGTAAATAAAACACAAATAGACGTTCTTCTGACATTCTTTACTTTCATCTGAAATCTAATAATCAATATGGATATGCCTTATGCCACAGCCTCTTCTAAAACCAGATTGGACTTCTAAGAGTTCCCTGTCAACATACTGTTCTAGCCATTTAATTATCCTCAGTAATATTTTACTTACATATGTTATCAAGGAATTTTGTTCAATAATTTCCACATTCTGTTGGATCACTTTTTTGGAAATGAGAACAATTATGGATATTTTCCAATAGGTTGACCAGGCAGCTATCCTCCAAATTTTCTGGCATAAACTGGTGAGCACATCCAGGCCTGCATCTGTTAGTTGAAACGTGTAAGCTGAGATTCCATTGATTTCTGGGCTCATATTTTTTTTTTACTGATGGCATTTTACTGATGAAGTACAGCTTGTACTTCATCCTTCATCACCAGTGGCTCTTGTTCAGACTGTACTTCCTGAAATTCTTCAGTGTTAATGAATTCTTTTGGTACAGTGATATTCCTTCCATTTTATTTTGAAATTTCTTGTATCATTGACTGTGCCCATAACACCTCTAAGTATTGCAACTCAAGACTTTAAAAATTTTTTTAGGTTATTTTAGCTTGAGAAATGCCAAGCAGCTTCTTCCCTTATTATTCTCTGACTCCAGCTTTTTCTACATTTCTTTAGAATGCTTCCCTTTGAAATCTTATCTTCAGCTCTTTTACTTCAACACCTCTTTCTTTTATTTTGGTTTCTCTACACTCTAACACGATATTTATGTCTCTTCTGCCACCCATTTTGGGATTTTCTTTCTCCTCCTTCTTTGTAATGACTCTCTCCCCCCCCCTTCATTGATTATATCTTTGGTGTCTTTCCACAATTCTTCAGGTCTTCGATCATCATTGTTTCATGCCTCAAACCTTTTTTTGACATGATTCTTAAATTCAACTGAAATAGACTCGAAATCATATTTTGGTTCCAGTAAACAAATGTTAATTTTCTTTAGCTTCAATTTAAACTTGCACATAAATAATTGATGGTCTGTATTGTTTTTTTACTGCTGATATTGCAATCTTCTGCAAAGATTCTTTCCACAAATATAATCAACCTGATTCCTGTTCAGTCCAGTAGCTTAGGTCTATGTGTAAAGTAATTGTGTTTTTTAAAAGGTTGATGTTGTTTCTTGCCATCGAGTTGAGCACAACGCATAGAGACTCTATGAACAAAAGGCCTGAAGCCTTTCTATAACTATCAACATTTATCAAAGTTCATAGAGTTTCCAGAGGCATGTTGTTTAGGAATTGGATGCCATTCCTTCTTCCAATTTTAAAATGTATTTGCTATAAGTAAATTATTGAACACACAAAATTCTATTATTTGGTCTCCAGCCTCATTTCAGTCACTAAGTCCTTATTTTCCAGCTACCATCCCTTCCTCATTGCTTTCAACACTTATATTGCAATCATGATTCATCTTGATTACATGTTTGATCAAGTTTTGACTGAAAAAGTTGGTTGTTATCGTTGTTGCTGTTATGAGCTGTCAAATTGCCTGTAACTCATAACTGCCCTGTAAACAACATCATTGAACTCTATCCTATCCAGCACCAATCTCATTATATCTGTCATATGTTGTTTTTGTTCTTATGTGCCATCGAGTCACCTGCAATCCATAGTGACCCTGTGTACAAAAATAGTTCTGAACCCTGCCCTGTCCTGAGCCAGTCTCACTAATTCCAACACACCTACCCCCATTGCCCCAGTCACTGTATCAATCCATCTCATCTGGGGTCTTCCTCTCCTGTGCTGTTTCTCCACCGTTCCAAACAAGATGTCCTTCTCCAAGGACCAGTCTCTCTTGGCCACATGTCCAAAGTATGTGAGATGGAGCTCCAAAATCCTAGCCTCCAAGGAGAAACTTTTTCACCCTCTCTAAGACCTATTTGTTTTCTTGGTGGTCCAAAGTATGTTCAAGACTCTTCTCCAGCACCACAATTTGAAGGCATCAATTCTTCTTCTGTCATCCTTAGTCATTGTCCAGCTCCCTGACACATAGCAAGTCATTGTGAATACTATGGCCTGCATTAGGCACACCTTAGTCTCTATGCTGAAACCATTGCTTTTCAGCACTCAGGAGAGATCCTCCAGTACTCCAATTACTCTGTCAAACTGTCTCATCCAGTTTCTTCCTCTCCCACACTGTCCCTCCATCCTTCTAACCATGATGTCCTTCTCCAAGGACTTATCTCTCCTGGCAACATGTCCAATGTATATGAGATAAAGCCTCAAAATCCTTGCCTCCAAGGAGCAACTTGGTTTCACCCTTTAATAATAACATTGACCTGTTATTTCTCTGGCGGTCCATGGTTTGTTGAATCTTCTCCAGCACCACAACTCAAAGACAGTGATTCTTCTTCTACCATCCTTAGTCACTGTCCAGTCCTCTAATACATAGAAAGTAATTGCAAAGGCTATGGCATGTTTTGGGTGCACCTTAGTCTCTAGATTGATATTGCTGCTCTGTAGCACTTTGGAGAGGTCCCTGACAGCAGATTTATGCAACCAATTTGTCTTTTGACTTCCTGACTGCTGATACCATGAGTTTTTATTTGAAACTGAGCAAGAAGAAATTGTTAACAATCTCAATCTCTTCCTCATGCTTTATGGTGCTGCTAATTGGCCCAGTGGTGAGAATTTTTGCTTTCTTGATTTTGAACTTCAATCCTTACTGGAGACTGCAATCCTTGGCCTTCTGCAGCAAATGCTACAGGTCCTCCTAAGTTTTGGCAAGCAAGATTGAAACCATAAATCTCCTCCTCTTTAGCTTTCCTTATTAGTGCACATATTTGAATAATAATAATATTAACATAGATAGAAATATAAATGTAGATATAGATATAAATTATAGGTATATACATAGAGTTAATGATAATGAAATAGATAATTGTACTCCTATAGATAGCTGGTCTCTGAAGTCACCAGCTAAAGAATAGAATGAGGTCCCATCGAGTCTCAGATGTTCTTTAGGTGTCCTTTCCCATCTTCATAATGACAAAGTTTTGCACTTTTCCCCCTAGCACCCCCGCCCTCAAGATAGACTGCAAGGTTCTCAGCATTGTCGCCATTTACTTTTCTCTGAACTTGTACTATTTCTCAAGTGCTCATGACTTTTCCCTCTAATTTTTTAATGCCGTTTCTTTCTATTCATATCTCCATCTCCCATAAGCTTTATTAATGATATATGTCAGATCTATAATGCTTCTGGTGAAAACACAGCTTTTATGCCCACGAGATGTTTCTCAAGACCCCAGAGAATGAAACCTACTCAAATGCAGAAATCCTTTAGCCTTAGCTGATCTTTCTTTTTTATTTTCTAGTTGTTTTTGTTGTAAAATGGAAAAAACATTCCCCCTCTTCCAACAGAGTTTAAAACCTGATCTCTGAAATCAGACCAGATTTATCTCCCATTACATCGAATAACTAAAGCATTTCTGTAGGACATTATTTTTACCGTAGGAGTATGCAATGAGGGTTGTAGAGTGGATTATATTTGGGGCTAGGGGGTGGGGTTTGTGGAGGTGCGGGGGGGGGATTGTGTACCAATGAGGGAGTTTTTCTTTTGCTTTTCAAGGAGAGGAGCAAATGGAAATGGGGGGGGGAGGGATTTGTGCGGGGAGAAGGGTGCAACAATGAATGAATGGAATCCCAAAATCTCTGTAGATGTTCATTGAAATGAAAAATAAACAACCTAAATTAAAAAAAAAAATATTTCTAGAACATCACACTTGAGGGTATGACCTAGGCTGAAACTAGCCTCACATAGAAACACTTGAGCTTAAGTCATGGGCAGAGAAATCTATGATAAAGGAATAAAAAAAATGATGGGATAAGTTTCAGTGTAAAAGAAGAGTAGAAAATAATTGGAATATTTATAAGGTTGAATGTACTTACTATATTGAGAGTCCCCTCTCCCCGTATCTCTGTCCTATCAAAGGATATCCAGAGATACTTTGGTTGCGGTATTAGACTACTAAGCGCAAGTATGCAGGCTCAAGCCCCAAATTCACTCTCCTTTTGAGGGGTATGGCATAAATTGTAAACCTCTGTAAAGATTTACAGCTCTGAAAACCGTATGGGCCAGTTCTGCTTTGTCCTACAGGTTAGCTATGAGCCAGCACTGACTTGATGCTAGTGTGCTTTGGTTCCTGTTCAAGTGTAAACCACTTTGTCATTTGGTTAATTTTAGAGAAAATTCAGTCTGCAAATGAGTAATGACTGTGGCTTGTTGTTAGTTGCTATTGGGTCAAATGCAGCTCAGACCCCATGAACAATGGGTCTGAATTTCGCCTTATCCAGCATCATCCTCACCATCCTGATATACTTGAATCACTGCTACAGCCACTGTGTCAATCCATTTTGTTGAGGGTCGTCTTCTCTGTTGTTGATTCTCTACCTTTCCAGGCATGGTGTGTTTTTCCTAGGACTGGTCCTTCCTAATAACGTGTCCAAAGTATGTGAAGTGAGATTTCATCCTCTTTGCCTCCAAGGACTTTCTTGCAACTTCAAGACTGTAGGAGTCTAAGGTTCTTGACTCACCTTGAACAAAGAGTTAGGAAGATAGGGACAGAAGTAGTTTGCCAGGATATTAATAACAAAGGCATCATACCAAAGGTATAAATATGTGGAAAACAAGGTTTCAGGATATCTTAACTCTCCTTTGTGTGTTAGTGTTAGCCTTTTTCTCTAATTGTGATATGTATATCCTCTGCATTAGAATAACTTGGAGAACTTATTAAAATTCAGATTTTTATTATATGTGTAACCAATCCCTAGAACGATCTGTGATGATGGAAATGTTACATCTCTATGTTTTCTATCTGTTAGCCACATATGTGTCTATTATATTAACCAATTTTGAAATGTGACTAGTGCAACTAAAAAACCGTGAATTTTTAAGTTTGATTTATTTTAATTCATTTAAATGAAAAATTAAATCATCGCCTGTGACTGAAGCTACCAAATTGAACAACACAACTTTAAAAGAATGAAAAAGAAGCTTAGAAGTTTGAGATGTATAGGAAGAAATAGATGTGTGGCAACTAAAAGAAACCATGAGTTTAGAGCACGGCTTCAGCAGCAATTAAAAGAATTCCAAAATGGGAAATTGCTTTAGATATCATTTAATCCGATGGAGTTTAACCATTCTAAGTTTTTGTAACTCTTTGAGATTTGATGGAAGCTGTAGGCATCCTCAGTAATATATTCATACTAATTCTTAAAATAAATCTAAATGACATTTTGAGCAACAAATCTTATAGGATTCCAAATCTCAGCCATTGTTTTTACTCTCCAAACCACAAATCCTCATTCTACTATAATGAAGCACTCCTCAATTTATATACAAGAAGACTAAAAAATGTCATTTCAAAATTGAACCAAAATCATTAATTTATCTTCAAACATATTATCTCCCCTTATACTCTGTACATCTCAAGTGATGTAAACTTCATGTTATATCTGTATAGTAGAAATTAATAAGGTTCACAGAAAAACATGGGAGCTCAGCTGGATAGACTAAAGGAAAAACACATGCCCAGGTTTGTTTGGAAACAAAGTGCTTCTGCAACACTTAACTTCATCCTCTTATTTTAGAAATGAAGTTACCATTTACTCCATCTTCTAAGAACAAGGAGGAAACAAAATGCATTTTATTATGCTCCTTTTCTCTTTAAAGAATAAAAAGCCGTTAAAATGAGTCAATAAAAAGGTCTCCGTTTTTGGTGTTTGATTAGGGGAAACTTTATTCAATTGATTTCCCAAGCTTATAGTCATATTACGGAAAGGTCCCCACACATTTCAGACATATTAACTGTTAAAAAATATGTTTCAGTTGGTGGGTAAATACCAATTTGCAGCAATTGGGAAGAAAAATTTAGCATGACTGTTTACATACATTGTGGAGAGAATATTAACATCACCTTGAGGTATCTGTTGTTTGCTTGTATGTGTGAAGGGAAAACAGCCAATGCTTAATACAATGCTTAGAACTCACATTTGCTATTGTGTGTTCATAAATATTAATCTAGAGAGATAATTAGCTCTGTAAATTTTACAATTAGCCTTTCAGAAAAGAAGTGGATGCTAATAAAAAATAAAGCATGCTTTTAAGCTTCTTCACTGCAAATGTTTTCTCTCTCTAACCACTCTGGGCAGGGTCTGTCTTTGTTTAATCCTTTTCTGAAATAGGCATGCTTTACACTTATTCCATTTTCCCCCTGAGACTGTAACCTTGCAACAGGGAAAAAAGGTTTTTCTAGTCTTAAAATCTAGTTACAATCTATTTTTTATAGTCTTGTTTATCCTTTTTTCTCTAAAATAACCTGAGGTCACACACACGCGCACACACACACTCACACGCGCCACAGTTCACCCCATATTTGATTTCTCCAGTTCAGCCTAAGAGAAATTTGCATAAAGTGAAATCAACATGCTCTGTTGTTGCATTTATTGATTTGTAAAAGCAGTATTCTAGTCCTAAGATTTCAGAGTAAATTTCTACATTTTAGTGTCAGTTTCAAATGAAGAAAATGTTATTCTCAAAAATTTTACCAAGGATGTCTTATTTGTTATTTTGAAAAAAATAAAAAAATGTTATGTAAGGTAGTGGTAAAACTATGCCTTTGGAAGTCAACAATGTTAATATTAAGCAACTGGCTTGCCAGGATTCAATCACACAGCGTTTTTTCCTTTGAAATTAAGATCAGCTTGGTCAATGGATTCCTGCACGCAGAGGTTGTTACATGATTTGGCCTTCAACTCTTTGTGACCCTCATACTCAACAGAATTAAATGCTTCCTAATTCTTTGCTATACCCACTATATAGATCAGACTATTGTGATTCATACATTTCCAATTGCTAATTTTCAGATAGACTACTATGTCTTTCTTAAGCATCCTTTAAAATTTCTGCATATCTTTCCACCTTAAACTATAAAGAACAGAAGAGAGAAAGCTACTTGAGCAGAAGTCATTGAATGGTACTCTAGCAAGTACGCATATGCCTATTTTGCCATGCCTCAGTTTCAAGATGGCATGGAAAAGAAGAGAAGGGGAATTCCTAGCACTGAGAATGAGAAGGCAACAGACTACCTTGGCACAAAACACAAGTTTTCTGTGACCCTATGTAGGTTTCAGCGAGCTCTGATGGCTTAGTGGTAAAGAATTGTACTCTCAACCCAAAGCCATGTGGTTTGAATCCATTGGAAGAAAGACGAGCAGTCTCTTCCTATGTAATTTACATCTAAAAACCTGAAAGTTGGCAGGTCAGCTATGATTCACTCCCAAATCCAGGACACATAACAACAATGGTTTATTTAGAATTCATTGTGGCAGCTTTCAGGTAACATATGTATGTTCTGGTTGCCTCATCCTTCTATTCTATTGTCTTATAAAAATCTGCTTCACTTTTTTGATTCATATATGTAAATATGTTTGAGTTTGAGATCTCTTCTTATACAAATGATTGTGACCTCATGAAATTCCTGCCAAACAATTGTGCGTGAATTTGTAAGTGAGTCTTTATTACTGACTGAGAAACAGTTTCTAATTCTCCCGGAGTTCACATTTCTGGGATCTATCGAACTGAGATAATGCATTCAGACCATTCATCTTTAGATGTTCTCTTGACTCTTGAGCCTTTAAGAGACTGGTTTTCTAAGATTGGTCACCTTTGAAACGATGGTGTAGATAAAATAGTAAAATAATTTGGCCTTGGACTTTGCGCCTTTTTGAAGAATTTAATCTGTTTCAGGAAACAGACTCCATGGGTCAGAATGGTAACTACACTTTAGGGTAAGTTTATAATTCTTCTAATTGTTCTCAAGACAATGCAATATGAAAATTTTCCTTACCACAAGGTGTCATGTTAGGCCTTTGCTCTATGGCAATGTTGATAAGATTTCTCATTGCTGGCCTTAGAGGTTCTTTCATCTTTGATTTCGTCTTGGATTTTTACTCTCTAGAGCTCTGGGGGCCTAGTGATTAAGGACTGCACTGCAATCCCTATGGCACATGGTTCAAATCCACCAGCCATTCCACTGGAGAAAGATGGACAATCTCCTCCTGTACAATTAAACTGCCTCTGAAAACCCACTGGTGGGTCAGTTATGGATCAATTCATACTCAATGGTACACAACAACATTCAAATGTTACCTCTATTTGCAGATTATACATTAAACTTTCTATTGTTAACTTAATATCTTTTTGTTTGTTTAGCATTACTCTGTAATGTTTTTGTTGTTGTGTGCTCTCAAGTCAGAACTTACTCATAGCTGACACTTCAGCAGGTTTTCACAAGCTTTAAATAAAAGGAGGAGATTGCTCATTTTTATTTTTTTTAAAACTTGATAATAGTTTTGACTCATCTATTATGGAAAAAATGAGTATGAACAAACAAATATAAAAGTAAATGTTTTTCTAGATAATTCTTTTTCTCTATCTCTTTTTCAGGTTAAGATCCTGAAATGTTAGTTTGGTTTCAGTATTCCATTCTAAGATTTCCAACTCAAGATTCTCTTTGTCTGTCTCTGTCTCTCTCTCTCACTCTCTCTCTCTTTCTCTCACTTTTGATTTTACTACTGAAGGGCCTCCCTAAGCTAATTTCAAGACGAATAAGGACTTAGTTGTTCCAGCAAGGCTAGCTGTAGCCTTCTGGGCTTTCTGGGAAAGAGCTTAGGACATTCTGAACAGATACTCAGAATCCTGAGAAAACATTTCTAGCACTTCACAGCCAAAGCACATGCTAACTGGCCCCCATTCAACTTCAGCAATGAACTGGAAGGAAATGTAAGCCTTCAGTTCTTGTTTTTATCTAACAAAGTTTTAACTGTCCTTAGGGATAAAAATGTGACTGCTTCTAACAGATGATATGTTTAAGAAACATAATATGCTTCATAAAGTGCCTTCTGACTGAGCCAGTCGACCTGTAATTATATGTATTTCATACCTTATGATCACTTCAGGGACTGGCAAGCACCTTGACTCTTGCCCCAAATCCTGAGGTGGCTTGAGAAACCCTGGAATCTGCAGAGGTTGGTATCAGGACTTGAAGCCATGGAGGGAAATTATTTCAACTTTAAATAGAGTCTTTCCCTACAAAAAGAAAGAGCTGTCCGGTGAGACAAATGACTCTAGCTTATAACCCTGTCACTAGCCAGCTAAGGGATCCAATGCTTATCATTTACCTCTTCTAATCTCAAATGAAGTTCACAGCTCTGAAGTTACGTAAATTTGAAGTTTGTCCAGAAGGATATTAAAAGGTTGTTCTACTGTGTCATTCTGGGATAGACAGAAGAATCTGAGGGAAGCTGGGGCAATCTCTGACATACTTGAGCCAATTGCTGCAGTGACTGTGCCAATCAACCTAGTTGAAGGTCTTCCTCTCTTTCACTACCCATTCATCTTCCCAAGTACAATGTTCCTCTCCAAGGAATAACTTCTCCTAGCAACATGCACAAAGAAGTTTAATTATCTTTGCTTCCAAGGAGCATTTTGCTTGCACCTTCTTCTAAGAAGATGGCAGTCCATGGAATATTCAGTACTCTTCTCCAACACAGTTCAAAGGCACCAATTCTTATGTCATCTTTATTCACTGTCCAAATCCAAGCAACATAGCAAGTGACTGAGAAGACCATGGTCTGAATTAGGTGTGCCTTGTCCTCAAATTTATATAATTTCTTTTCAATAATTTGGAGAGGTCTCAGACTGCTGACTTTCCCAGTACAAGACTCCTCCTCATCTACTGGCAGCTAATACCAAGTGTATTGATTGTGTAGCTAAGTAAGTAGAAGTCATTGACAGTTCTAATCTCCTATCCTGATGTTGCTTATAGAGCTAGTGGTGATAATTTTTGTTTACTTGATGCTGAGATGCAATTCATATTGAAGGTTGCTGTCTTTAACATTCTGCGTCAAGTGCTTCAAGTGTGTATCACTTTCATCAAGCAAAGTTGTATCATCTGCATAATGCAAGTTATTGATGCATCTTCCTCCAAATCTGATGTCACATTCTTCATGGAGTCTATCTTCCTGAATAATTTGCTCAACATACAGATTTAATAGGTATGGGGAAAGGATACAACCCTGACACACACCTTTCCAATTTTAAACCATGCAGTGTTCCCTTGCTCTGTTCTCACAACAGCTTCTTAGTCTTGGTATAGGTTTTGCATGAGCACAATTAATTGTTCTGCTATTCCCATTCTTCTCATTATTTGTAATAGTTTGTTATAATCCAAGCAATCAAATGCATTTTCATGGTCAATAAGCACAGGTATACATTCTTCTGGTGTTCTCTACTTTTGTCCAGGATCCATTTGACATCAGCAATCATATCCTTGGTAACACAACTTCTAAATCCACCTGAACTTCTAACAATTTTCTATGTACTGTTCATTTTTTTAATGATCTTCAGCAATATTTTATTTACATGTGATATTAATCAATAATGTCCACATTCTATTGAATCACCTTTCTTGGTAATGGACACAAGTATGACTCTCTTCCAGTCAGTCAGCCAGGAAATGTGCTCCATATTTCCCAGCATAGACTGGTGAGATTGTCCAGGGCTGAAACTGCCATTTGAAACTTGTCAATTTGTATCCCATCAACTCCTGAGGCCTTAAATTTTTTGCCAGTGCCTTCAGGGCAGCTTCCATTCCTTCCTTCATTACCATTAGTTCTTGATCCTTTAATGCTTCCTGAAATATTTGTTTTGGCCACTTCTCTTTGACACAGTGATTCTGTATATTCCTCCCATCTTCTTTTAATGATTTTGCCCATAGTGTCTCTGTTGCAACTCAAGGCTTGAATTTGTTTTTCAGTTCTTTTAGCTTGAGAAAAGCTGAGCAAGTTCTTCCCCTTCTGTTCTCCAATTCTAGGTCTCTTGCACATTCTGATGCAATACTTTGCCTTGTCTTCTCAAGCTGCCCTTGGAAATTTTAAGTTCAGCTCTTTTACGTCAACATTTCTTCCCTTTATTTTGGTTTCTCAATGTTCTAGTGGAATTTTCAAGGTCTCTCCTGACATCCAGTGAAGGAGCTAGAAAATGTAAACCGTATACCTTTGATTTAGCAGCACAGTTCTTTATCACCAGGCCACCAGAACTCCAGCGGGTAGTGGAGGAGAAGGAAATGGTTTGTCCCAGAAGCATAGGGTTATTCTGAGCGGAAATGGACCTGAGGGCACCTTTGAGTTCTTTTCTATTCATTAGTTGCGTGGTATTCATTGTTGGTAGCTGTAGTTCCTTCTCTTTACCTCTATGCAACAGAATATAAAACAAAGACTCTGTGTAGTCAATGATGCCTTCCAGATCAAGCTGCCAGGGGCAGGCTGTCCTTCTTCTCATATGAGTCACTCACTCTGTCCTTGAGAAAACCCTAAGACCTGATATAGTACACAACTTCTCACAAGTCATCCACCTCAGTGGCAGAAAGCAGGACTACATACATTCCAGATTTTCTGCGTGTGAGCTTTACATTCTTTTCTGTACCAATGCTGCTTCTAAAACACTAGGGCAGGTCCCTGACCTCTCTCAGGGAGACACTAGGGCCAGCATTTATATATAACTATAAAGGCAGTAGTTTTGAAACACCCAATGTCTGCCTAGTCAGCTCTTCAGTCATAGTGGGAACAACTGGGAGAAACTTCTTTTATGATCCTCCTGGGGATCCTTCTTCCACAGCTCTACAGGGATGAGTGCACGTATGGCCACCGTTTTGAAGACCTTCTCACCTCCAAGGCTATAAAAACACTCTTAGACCAGAAGCACAGTATACCAGGGACAAACTGTCCCTCTTTCTTTCACATTTACACAAACATTCTCTCTTCGCTAATCTCTGTAAGAGGGAGAAATAGTTTTAAGGATTTCTTTAAGATAATTTGAAGAGACTGGTAGGTACATCAGTAGTTGCCTTCCATGTAGGATAGGCAATTTGTTCTTACGCAATTTAATATCTCTAAAGGCTTACTGGTTGGAAGCAGGAGTGGCATCCACTTCCTTAATAGCTTGCCTCTGGAAACCCTACAAACCTGAAGAGAGGATGAAAGGCACACAAGCATTGAGGACTCTCCTTCATAGGGTCACTATGAGTCACCTGTGACTTGACGGCACTTAACAACAACAACAACAAAGCTTACTGGAGGGTCAGTTATGAGTCTGTTATGATTTGATGGCAGGTTTTCTTTTGCTTTTCTGAAGGGCATGGAATTCTGGTAGCATCCTTTGACATTTTAAATCTATCTAGTCAGTCTGATGATGGGCAGTCTCCATCTGTACAATTTACAGTCTCAGGAACCCAATGGAGGGTTATCTATGAGTCTGTTCTAACTCAATGACAATGAGCTTTATTGAGCTTCAGATGACACAGGTTTAATGCCAGACTATTTTTCTTAAGAACTGCCGCTTCTCATCTATCAATCATGAAACTGTAGACTCACTGCCATATCTGGCACCATCCTCCCAATCTCTGCCATGCTCAAACCCATTGCTGCAGTCAGAAAGTCAATCTGATAGCTCTTTGAGGATCATCCTCTCTTTCATGGATCCTCTACTTCTTTAAGCAAGATGTCTTTTTCCAGTGACTGCCGCCTCTTAACAACATGCTCGAAGTGTGTGAGATGACATTTCAATACCTAACTTATGTAAATCTTTCCTTTTCCAGTTGAACTCATTTGCTTTACTATTTATTTTTTTTCAAGTCCCATTGTCTTCCAACGAAAGCATTCAAAAATTAAATTGTGATGGTAGACAAAAGTGTGGATTCTTACTTAAAAGTAAATAAGTATAAATTAAAATTTATCTCATTGACAATGCTTTAAAATATTTAATTTCTAGTGTTCACTAGAAAATGCTAAACTATACCAGTCATATATGCCACTGAGCATAAGATACAAAATTTCTTAAAATAACAATTTTATTATCTATAATTATAATCTAAACATCCACAAATTCTAGGTATTTAACCAAAGGTAATAATGAAAAGTGGCAAGATCAATTATGAGTATTCAATAGTGTGCTATTTAGAATATTAAATGATAAATTGAGCCTGTACTAACACTGGAATAGTTAAAGATTTTAGTGTCCACTCACACAATGAAAATACAAGCAACTCTTAAAAATTACATTTACACCGGTCAATACCATGAATGTGATTTTAAATACTAATGTTAGCAAAAGACCACAGACACAAAACAGCACTTACAAAATGAATATGTGTGTGCCTGCATGTGTAAACCCACTGCCATCAAGTTACTTCTGACTCAAAGTGATCCTGTAGGACAGAGTAGAACTGTACCTAGAGCTAAGCAGCATGAAATCTTCTTTAAAAACTGGTAAACTACCTCATTTTTATTCCATGGAGCAACTGTTGAGTTTGAACTGATAAACTTCACGTAAGCAGCTAAGATTTTTAACCACTATATACATATGTATACATACAGACTTATGAGCATACGTACACATGTATATTTTAAAAAAATATATGCAATATTGAGTGGTTACTAATTTGTACGTTAGTCTTAACTTGCTAAATTTCCGAAGCTGTAAGTTTCATGTGAGATTTTTCTGTCTTTCTTCTACAATGCCACTGGTAGATAGTGGATTCTAGCAACCAGAAAGATGAGGCCTTTACTTATTAGTTCAAACATAAAGAAAATATATGCAATACTGATTAAGTGGTTATCTCTAGGTATTGAGATTATAGGTATTTTTATTATTTTATCCCTTGGGCATCTTTGTTTCCTAAATGTTCTAACACAAATAAGGACTTCTTTTAAAATAAGTTTATTTTGTTGTGGGGTTTTGTTTTTTTTAAATTAACTTTGCTGTAGGTGGTTAATTTGTTATCTTTCCTTGATAACATATCTGTACTTTCTCAGGAACCTTACTGTCATGAAAACAAAGGATTTCCACAAGAAAAAATCTCTGACAATACAGTTGAAGGAGATAATTTTGCAGAAAGAGCATTTTCTAGTCACTCAGTTGCCACCACCCAGGGGATACTTTGTTCCCAAGCAGTTCCTGTGTGCATCCTAGGGCCTAGGGCCTACAGTTAGAGATTGCTGCCTCTACTGTCTGAAATACTTCACGTGTGTTTGCTGCCTGTGTGCCTGTGTGTGTTCTCACATACATACAGACCCATTTGTAATTGGATATGTACGTGTTTCATTAAATTCACCCAGTCAGCAGTTTCTACACTAAACAGTCCTCTGAGGCTAGAAAGGCGGAGCGGGGGAATCAGTAATCAACATACTACTTTCAAGTACAGAGTACCGACCTATTTATAAAAGGAAATTAAGTAAAACCAGTAATGATAACTAGCGTACAACCTTTCAACATAGTCAATGAGAAATTCAATTTACTTAAAATAATGAGATCCTCTGTCAGGAACAATCTGTTCATATGCTGTTCCCCAGGGCCTCAGGATGGAAAGGAAGCCCTGGCTGACATTTGATACTATCTGTCAGTTTATCAACTCTGTGTCAGGGTGAGTTTTACGATGGCACTAGGAGGTATGGGATGGGGAAAGGAAACAGAAAAGCTCCTTTCTCTATTCTACAGAGCTACAGGCAACTTGCGAGGAAATGGATTCAGATATCTATTTTGAACACTTGCTCAAGTTAAACAATCCACTTCAGACATGTATTTTTATACGTTTATCTTAGCCACCTTCTACTCTTCTGCATCATCATCTAAACCAAATGGCTAAAGCCCCTGAGATATCTACTTTGTTTAGCTACTCGAAGTCTTCTTTTTCTAGAAATTTTTCTGGGTTATTCCTGCTGAATTAATATCTTCTTTGTTTTTCTTTTTTATATTAGTTTTAATGAAAGTTTACAGAGACTTAGGGTTTCTATTCATTCATTGTTGCACTTTTCTCCCTGTCCACCCTGCCCCCCCACCCCCAATTCACTCTTCTCTTTGAAAAGTAAAATTCTTTCATTGTTATACAATCCCTCCCCTCAAGTCCACTCCACTGTGCAGCCTTCATTCTGGACTCCTGTCATGACAATAGTATCTAATCATCTTCTTACTGAGGTAAGAAAAGGTACGTAACATTTTCTGGCGGCACAGTGAACAGTGTGCTGAGCTGCCAACTAAAAGGCAGTGCCTCTCCCGTAGTTCAAAACCACCAATGGCTCTGTGGAAGATGGTAAGTCAATCTCCTCAGATTAAGATTCATAACCTCAAAAATCCAACAAGGGTTTGAAATGACTCACAGAAAGCTTGACAGAATTGAATTGTTTGTTTTGCTTTTGTAACTATTGTTTTGAATAATATAAAAACTGAAGAAAGAATGTCAGTTTCCCCAGGCCTGACCACCAGGCTTGACCATTTCTTGAGAAAAACCTAATAATGTCCTCTGTTTCCTGATAAGGCCACTAGATGACCAGATCCTGACAAAGATCCTGACACATTGACAGGACCCCTGCCCCCAAGTTCCTGAGCAAACTACTACCCCTCTAAATCTCCCTAATACCCTCTACAAAAAGAAACTGTCTTTGTCTGCCTTCACCACACTCTGATCCTCTCTGTGAGCAGTCACTTGGTGTCCCTCTTAGGTCTACTAATAAAGGCCTGTTCACTACTTGCGACTATCTTCTTTTTCTTTCTCTTTCTCTCTTTCTCGTTCTCTCTCAACTCCTTTTTTCTCTCTAACAAAAACCAAGCAAGAGCTGAAGTTACTCTCAAGCAATCTCATTGTTGTGTAGTAGGAATCAACTCACAACTGACTCACCAGTTCGTTTCCGAGCTTGTTAATCACACAAGAGGAGAGTGCCCATTTTTCTCCCACAGAGGGGCTGGTGGACTCCAACTGAAGAGTGGCACTGCCTTGAGTCCATAGTGCAGTTTCTTATAGACAAGCCACCAGAGTTCCGTATGTTGTTGTTATCTACCATCGAGTCAGAACAGAGTCATAGCTCACCCTCCAGAAGGTCTTTGTTGTTGTTATGTGCCATCGAGTCACTTGCGACTCATAGCGACCCTATATACAAGAGCTCGAAACACTGTTCTATCCTGTGCCAACCTAGCCATCCCAAACGCGCTTACTCCCACCACTCTAGTCACAGAATCCATCCATCTCATCAAAGGTCTTCCTCTCCTGCACAGCCCCTCCACCTTGCCAAACATGATGTCCCTCTCCAAGGACCAGTCCCTCCTTGCAACATGCCCAAAGTGTGTCAGATGAGCTTCAGAATCCTTGATTCCAAGGAGCATTCCGGCTTCACCTTCTCCAGGACAAACCTGTTTGTTCTCCTAGCAGTCCATAGTATATTAAATACTCTTCTCCAACACCGCAGCTCAAAGGCATCAATTCTCCCTCTATCATCCCCACTCACCATCCAACTCTGATGCATAGCACATAACTGCAAAGACCATAGCCCGGATCAGGCACACCTTAGTCTCCAGCATGACGGCATTGCTCTTCAATACTCTTGAGAGCTCCCTCACAGCTGACTTTCCCAATGCAATTCACCTCTTGATTTCCTGGCTGCTGTTACCAAGAGGGTTGATTGTGGAGCCAAGTAAACGAAAACTGTTAACTATTTCAATCTCTTCACCATCCATACTGATGCTGCCAATTGGCCCAGTGGTGATAATCTTTGTTTTCTTGATGTTGAGCTTCAATCCATATAAGAGCCTGTAGTCCCTGACCTTCTGGAGCAAGCGCTTCAGGTCCTCCTCAGTTTCAGCAAGCAGGGTTGTGTTACCTGCATAACGCAGGTTTTTGATGACTCTTCCTCCAATCCCGATGCCACATTTCTCCTCATACAGCCCAGCATCTTGGATGATCTTTTCTGCAGACAGATTGAAAAGGTATGGAGATAGAATACATCCCTGATTAACCCCCTTCTTGATTTTGAACCATGTAGTGGCTCCTTACTCTGTTCTGACGACTACCTCTTGGTTCAAGTATAGGTTTCACATTAGCACAATCAAATGTTCTGGGATTCCCATTCTTCTCAGAGTCAGCCATAGCAAAAGCCTTTGCATAGTCAATGAAGCACAGATATACATTCTTCTGGCATTCTTTGCTTTCTGCCAAGATCCATCTAACATTAGCTATAATATCCCTAGTACCACGACTTCTTCTAAATCCAGCCTGCACATCTGCCAGTTCTCTGTTGACATATTGTTCCGAATGTTTTTGGATAATTTTCAGCAGAATCTTGCTTGCATGTGATATCAGTGATATTGTTTGATAATTTCCACACTCTGTTGGGTCACCTTTCTTTGGAATGGGAACAAATATCTATCTCTTCAAGTCAGTCGGCCAGCTGGCTGTCCTCCAGATTTCTTGGCACAACTTAGTGAGCATATCCAGCGCAGTGTCTGTTTGTTGAAATTTGTCAATTGGTAGGCCAACTCCTGGAGCCTTGTTTTTTGCCAATTCCTTCAGAGCAATTTGAACTTCTCCCTTCATCATCATAGGCTCTTGCTCATATGTCATTTCATGAAATTCCTCTGTGTCAGTCAATTCCTTCTGATACAGTGACTCTGTGTATTCCTTCCATCTTCTCTTGATACTTCCTAGATCATTTAGCATTCCAGCTTTTTCCTGCAGAGCATCAGGTAGATTTTAACTGCCTGTCTTTGAGTTGGCAATATAGTATTTTTACACAAATTACACCCACCTTCTAAAGTCAATTTACCAACCATTCCTTCTACCTGGGAGATATATTTCTAAATGTGTTATGCTATTTTCTTACAGCAACATGTTAAAAAAATGCATTAGTGATGCTTACAAAAGTGTCTTGTAGAAAGAGGGAGCAAATGACAAGTGTAGGAACCACAGGTTATTATATAAATAATGTGGAGTAGATTTCTGGATTCTTCCCTACCTAGATACAGACAATCACTTAGATTTTATTCATTCACTAGCCTGACATTAAGGAGCTCTGCTGCCAACCCAAAGGCATGAGGTTCAAATCTATGACCAGCTGCTCAGCAGGAGAAATATGAGCAGTCTTGTCATGTGCAATCCCAGTGCCTCTGAAAACCTGCTGGAGAGTCAGCTTTGAATCCTGAAAACCCACTGGACAGTCAACTATGGTTCAGCTCTGACTCGATACATAACAATAGCTAGTTATCAGTTCTTCGGCTAGATATTGGGAAATCAGAGAGAAACAATCATAAACTGGGCCTCTGAAATTCCAAAAAATCTGGAAGTGAATACACCCAGAAACAGGCTATTGTGAAACTCTTTTTTTTATTATTATTATTATGAAACTCTTAAGGAATTAACTCTAGGACTTTAGAAAATGTTGAAAAAAGGATGCCTAACTCATCCAAAAAGGCCAGAAGGAAGATAAGTGTCAGAGAAGGGATAAGAGATAATCTCAGCTAAGCAGCACCGTGTGTTGTTCTAGAATCAGAACTGACCTCTAGCTGACTGTTTCGTGGCTTTTTCAGAGGCAGTAAATCACACTGGAGTAGATGTCCTGTCTTTTTTCTGCAGGGCAGCTGTTGGGTTTGAAATACGAATACATGGCTTTCAGTTGATAGCACAACTTCTTACCACTAATCCACTGGAGCTCCCAGTGCTGCGCTAGTAGAGATTGTTAACCAGTCTGAGGAGAAGAGCGGAATCAACAGAGGGTGCAGCATGAGAAAAGCAAGAGAGCAATGGGCAGGTTGTTGGAGCTAAAAAACAAAGTAGCAGAGAAGAAGTTGTGAAAGATGAAAGTAGGAACGTGAGCTCATATATGAGTTGGTTTTATCTGTGTCACAAATCGCTCCAAGACTTAGAGACTTAAAATGACTATCACCTGATTTATTCATAATTCTGTAGGTAAACAGCATGGTATTTTTCTGGTCTGAGCCAGTTAGGGAAGGATGGTCTAGAACAACCTCATTCACCCTCATTCACACATCTGGCATCTTAGCTAGCATGAATGGGAAGGTCAGGCCTCTCTCCATGTGATCTTTCATCCTTAAAGAGGATAGTTTACAATTCTTTAGAGGAATTCCTTACACAGAGACTGATGGGTTCCCAGAGAGCACAAGAGAGGACCAGTCACAATAAGAAATACTTTTCAAGCCTTCTCTTACATCTCATTTACTAATGTTCCATTGGTCAAAGAAAACCACATGGCCCATCCACGGTAAATGTGGTAGAGGACAGTCAAGGCTGTGGACACACAGAGAGAGCTCTATTGCACACAATATAACACCTGGAGGCTAAAAAAAACCCTAAGGGGAAGATCCACTCTGATACATTGGTAACTATGAGAAATTGATTCAATATATGTGACAATAGCAAGGAACTCTGCTGTAGTCCAGAGCATGTTATGCTACTAACAAAAGGTCCACATTTCTTTTATACATCAGCCTCTTAAGTCACCTTTTGTTAAGATTTTCTGTCTTAAAACCTGATAAAGGGTCACTATTAGTCAGAATCTACTCAACAGGACAGTGGTGTTAATAACAACAACATTCTAATAATTACTATTAAAAACTGAGAGGCAGAGGGCCTTCTATAACTTGCTAGAAAAATGAGAGACCATGTACGATTTAAAAAAAACAAACAAACTGGTTTGGCAACACAACTCTACACCAACTAGACCACCAGAGCTCTCTAAGGCTTTTAAAGGGAGAAAATTTATGCTTTTTAATTCTCAGAAAATGATGTGTTCCGAAAAAAAATCATGATCTCTTTGATTAGTTCATTCAGATAGACCTGAATATGGGCCCTTGGTTCTACCACATTCTTTTTTTTTTTTTTTTTTGTTTTTGTTTTGGGTTGTTTTGTTTTTTTTCTGTGGTTTATTTTATTTTTTTTT
>NW_006399855.1:3521405-3541903 GCF_000299155.1 Elephantulus edwardii | reverse complement strand
ATCCAGTTTTTCTCAGTCTTACCCCCACCCCAATGCCAGCCTCATTCTACAACAGTGGCACCATATAGCATTTGTCCCTTTGTGACTGAGATACCTGACTCAGCATAATGTTCTCCAGGGTTCTACCACATTCTTAAATAGGTTACTTTGAGCGAGTTTCTTGAACCATTTTCTCTGTCTGGTGGAAATCATAACAGCAAATGCTGACCCTGTAGAGTGTAGTGGGGACTGCATGAGCTTGAAGCCATTGTTGTTGTTAGGTTGCCAGTGAGTTAAGTTTGAATCACAATGTCACTGAACAACAGACTTGATTCCTGTCTTATCCTGTGCCATCCACATCATCTCTAATGTGCTTGAACCCATTACTACTATGTTAATCCATCATTTTTTGAGTCATCTTTGTGGTAAAGAATTGTGCTGCCAATGCAAAAGTGTGCAGTTCGAATCCACTAGCAGCTCTGCAAGAGAAAGATGGGGAGTCTCATCCTGTACAATTTATTACTTCTGAAAACCTGCTGGAGGGTCAGCTATGGGTCAGTTCTGACTCAATGGTAAACAACAATAACAATACACATACGGCATATTGTTGTTGTTGTTAGGTGCCACCAATCCTATTTCAACTCATAGCAACCTAACGTACAACAGATTGAAAGTTTGCCATCTTCACCATATCTCCTGGGCACAGGCCCATTGTTGCAGTCACTGTGTCAATCCATCTCCTGGAGGGTCTTTCTCTCCTTTGCCAACTTTATATCTTTCTGAGTGTGGCATATTTCTCCAGGGACAGGCCCCTCCTGAAAACGTGCCCATATATGCAAGATGAACTCTCACTGTCCTTGCCTCTACAGAGCACTCTAGTTGTAGTTTATACAAGAGACAGATAAGATTTTCTTTTGGCAAGCAATGATATATTGAATACTCTTCTTCAATACTACAATTAAAAAATATCAATTCTTCTTTCTTTCTTATTCATTGTTCATCGTTTACATGCATGTTGGGTGCTGGTGAGTCAACTGTGACTCATAGCAACCCTATAAACAACATGCCTTATCCTGAGCTATCCTCAGATTCTCTATCATGCATTACCTGCACCTGAGTCTTTAAACTTTTATTCTTACATTTTAGAACTTTAAAGAAGTCTTTGAAAGCATATTTTCCCAATTCAACAATTCTTTTGTTTTGTTTTTTTGGTGTTTGGTTTTTTCTTGTGTACCTTCAAGATGGATCCAACTGACACAGGAGGAAGAGATTGCTTCTCCTTCTCCAGTGGAGCATCTGGTGGATTTGAACCACATATCTTCAGGATTAAAGCACAGCTTCTTGCCACTAGACCCCAGAGTTTTCTGCAATATGTATTTTTGTTTCTTGACTGCTGCTTCTGTGGGTGTGGATGTTGGAGCCAAGTGAAATAAAACAATTGACAACTTCAATCTTTTCTACATTTATCGTGAAGTTGCCTTATGATTCAATTGTGAAGAATTTTGTTTTATTGATGTTAAATTGTAGTCCATGCTAAAGACTATTCCCTTTGCACTTAAGATATTTTAAGTGCTTTCCACTTTCATCTTGCAAACTTATTTCATTGGCATCTTGCAAGAGTCTTTCTTCAGTCTTGATACCATGCTCTTCAAAGTCCAGTTTCTTGAATGATGTGCTCAGCACAGATTAACTCAGTATGGAAAAAAGACAAAATCCTGATGCACACTATACCTGAATTTTGAAACAAAGAGTATTCCCTTGTTCTGTTCAAACAACTGCTTCTTTCTTGGTCTATGTCCAAGTTTAGCATAAGCACAATTATGTGTTCTGGAATTCCCATTCTTGTCCATTTTATGCATCATTAATTGTGACCAATGCAGGCCAATGCCTTTTCATAATCAATGAAATTTATGTCAACATCTTTCTGATATTTTTGCTTTCAGCCAAGATCTGTGTGACATAAACATGTGAAATATTCTAGAGCATCTGATGAACATCCCATTGAGCATTTTTGTTTTTATTGTTAGGTGCTGTTGAAGGGCTCTGACTCATAGTGACTTATATACAACAGAATGAAACCTTGACTATTCCTCGGCCATCCTCACAGTCTCTGCTGTGCTTTATCTAATCCATTGTCACAGCTACTGTTTAATCCAGCTCATTGAGGTCCTCTTTTTCACTCCCTACTTTCCCATGCATGATGTGCTTTTACTCAGGGCCTGGTGCCTCCTAATAACATACTAAAAGTATGTGAGAAGTCTCACCATCCTTGCTTAAAAGGCCTATAAAGTGAACAACACAAGAGACTGCAATCATTTAGGGGGCTTCCTCCAAATGTATAAAGGAAGTGACTAGACCTTCTACCCTTACTAAAGATCAATTTCTAAACATGAGAGGGTCAGTAAAAGAGATCTTTAAATATTGACCTACTAGAGAACCCTGGTTGTGTAGTATTTAATAATGATAATCAGGCAAGATGAGGAGGCAGCAAGTCCTTGATAGCGTACGTAGTGATGAGCTGGATCACTATCCAAAAGGTTGGTGGTTTAAGCTAAAAGGTTTCCCCCTGTGGGAGGAAGGTAAGTATTCTCCCCTCTCGGGGACTGGAAACCTGGTAGACATTTGCCTTAAGATAAAATGTATTTTACAGCAACAGGTTTTGTGTGTTTGAATCAGAAAGGATGACTGAAAGATTTGATAAAGATGTGTTATGGTTCAGAAAAAAAAATCATACATTGTGGTGTGGTGGACACTGAAGCTAAGAAAACTGAGAACAGTGTAAAGCAGGTTTTCAGATTTTGGAAAGGAATTTTACCTTCTCAAAATCTATTCTTCACTTTCTACTTGTTTTGTTGTTAGAAAAAATAAAGAATTCAGAAATGCCACGTCCAAGTCTCTGTTAAAATTTTGTCACTGAGGGAGAATTTTAAGAAAGTTAAGTGTCACTTTTCTGGATTTTGAAAATCGTCCCAGGGTAGCCCACCCACTTTGCCTTTGTCTCTGAATTTCACATGTAGTTCATTGTTCTTCCAGAGAACATTGTGTGTACCAGGTTTAGAACTGCTCTGTGTGGTGGGTGAGCAGCAAGCTGTGCAAGGGAATACTCAGCCGCTACAGCAAAGAGTGTAGGTTTCCAAGTTATACCAGGCATTTCAATAATAAAAGCATCTAAGAACACTGAGGATGGGATTTGATGTCCTCTCCAGGCATTTCAAATCATCCTGTGTTTTACTTCTAAAAAAAAGAACAAAACACCAAAATTCGAAGTTCTAGAATTTAGATCACTGCTAAGAATATCCACCTCTGGGCATGTATCCTCTTATTCTTCAGTCAATACTTGGAGAAGAGCATAGCCTTAGTCTCAGTTGTCCGTGTTTCCTCCTCTTGAGCATTCTCCATCTTCTCTCTAGTGTTGATAGGGATTTGAGTGTGTAGTTCCTCAGCCTTGTTAAGAATGGAGATATATTCTCTAGGGAGCTCTGGTGGCCTAGTGGTAAGAAGCTGCACTGCAGTCACAAAGCCGTGTTCGAATCTACCAGTTGCTACACAGGAGGATGGCAAATCTCCTTTCATGCAGTTACTGCCTTTGCAAACCCACTGGAGGCTCAGCTCTTAGCCATTGCAACTATAGAGCACGCACAACATACTAACTCTCTGGCTTATCCTGAGATTCCTCCCACTGATTTTTCTTCTTCCTCTGCTCTCTGCTACTCAACTATAATGAATAATTCCATAAAATGTGCTGAAGACTTAACTTCTCTCTCTCTCTCGCTCTCTCTCTCTCTCTCTCTCTCTCTGACTTCAAATCAGAACCAAATTATATCTGACCCACCAGTGAGTTTCACATCACTGTATGGGAGCAGATAGTCTAAGAGCTGTTCTGTAAACTTCTCTCTCATAACCTCTCTAAAAGCACCAGAGGCATGGCCCTGGAATTAGCCGCACAATGCCCTACTGACTACAACTACAGAGCTCCCCAATTTCTCTGGTTGTAAAGTGTCACTGAATCAAATAAGGCTCATAGTGACCTTTGGAACAAAAGATGTTAGTCCTGTCCTATCCTGTGCCATTCTCATCATTGCTGAAATACTTGAGCCTGTTGTTGCAGTTACTGTGTTAATCCACCTGTTTGGGGGTCTTCCTCTCTTTTGCTGACCTTCCACCTTTCCAAACATGATATCCTTTTCCAAAGTATGGCCTCTTCTAGCAGCATATCAAAAATAATGTCAGCTGAAGTCTCACTATCTTTGCCTCCAAGAAACACTCTGACAGCACTTTTTTTCCAAGACACACCTATTCAGGGATTTTTAAATTTTTTTTTTTTAAATCCATAAGATAGTGTTTGGTCTTCTCCAATGCTAAAATCCAGAGGCATCAATTCTTTTTCAGTCATTCTTACTAATTGCCCAGCGTTCAGATGCATAGCAAGTGACTGAAAAGAACATGGCCTGAGTCAAGCTCACCTTAGTTTTACATCATTGCTTGTCAGTATTTTGGAAAGGTCTTTGACAGTGAACTTTCCCAGTGAAATACATCTCCTGATCTCCTGACTGTTGTTACCAAGGGTGTTAATTATGGATTCAAATAAGATTAAATAACTGACAGTTGCAATCTTTTCTCCATATATCATGTTGCTGCCTATTGGCCCAGTGGTAAGGAACTTTTTATTTCTTTTTTTAAAATTTTTTTTTGTTTGCTTTCTTGATATTGAGATGTAATCAGTATGGAAAGCTACCGTCTTTTATTTTCTGCAACATGCATTTTTGGTCCTCCTTTCTTTTAGCAAGCAAAGTTGTGCCATTTGCATAATGCAAGTTGTTGATAAGTATTTTTATGAACTTTATACCACATTCTTCTTAAAAGAGTCGAGCTTCATGAACTAGGTGCTAAGTATACAAACTGAAGTAAAAGGTATGGAGAAAGGATACAACCCTGACACACATCCTTTCTGACTTTAGACCGTGCAGTGTTCCCTTGTCCTGTTAAGACAACAGTTTCTTGATCTACGTATAGATTTCTTATGAGAACAATTAAGTGTTCTGAAACAGGCTTTCTTCTCAATGGTAGCCACAGTTTGTTGTGAATGACACAGTTTTTTATATGCTGTTGTTGTTGTTCAGTGCCATCAAGTCACAGGTGACTCAAAGTGACCCTATGAAGGAGAGTCCTTGACGCTTGGGTGCCTTTCATCCTCTCTCCAGGTTCATAGGGTTTCCGGAGGCAAGCTATTATGGAAGTGGATGCCACTCCTTCCAAGCTTGTTTTAATCGGGGAGCTCCACCCCACTCTCTGTCCGCATTGGGTAACCAACCATTAACACATTTGACACATCAGTGTCACAGTGTTCAGCCTCACAGCAACCACAAGTGACCTCTGTATGGCAACTTCTACATGAGGGCTATCCGACCTAGAGGAATGTCTGAACAAAAACAATGAAAGACAGGTCCGAGGTCCACGGATTAAAAGCCCTACAGTGTCTTAGCAGCCCGGCTTGTCCAAATGCTAGGAAACTCCCTGCCACAGACCCTCATTCATCTGGCAAGTCTGCTCTGACTACTGCCTCGTGGGCCCTGAAAAACCCACCACACGTTCTCGGTGTCCTCAAAACCTACCTCACCTCCAGCAGCCAGAGAGCCGATTCAGATAGCATTAAATATCCCAAGACCCTCACCTCCAGCACTTATTTTGTATCTTCAATAAAATATAGATTTTTTTTCCCGGTATCCTCTGCACTGAGCCAGGATCCATCTGACATCAGGAAAAATATCCCTCTTGTCACAACCTCTTCTAAAACCAGCTTGAACTCCTGGCAGCTCCTTGCCAATGTACTGTTCTAACCGTTTTTAATGATCTTCAGTAATGCTTAGCTTGTTGACTATGCAAAGGCATTTGATTTCATAGGTCACAACAAATTGTGGCTAACATTGAGAAGAATGGGGATCCCAGAATACTTAACTGTGTTGTTGCAAAACCTATACTTGAACCAGGAAATAGTAGTTATAACAAAGCAGGGTAATACTGCATGGTTTGGGATCAGGAAATGTGTGTGTCAGGGATGCATCCTATCTCCACACCTTTCAATTTACATACAGAACAGATCACTCGGAAGGCTGGACTTTATAAGGATAAATGTAGCATCACAATTGAAGGAAAATTCATGAACAACTTGCATTATGCAGATGAAACAGCCTTGCTTCCTGAAACTGAAGAGAACATTAGACATTTGCTATAAAAGGTCAAGGACTGTTGTCTTCAATATGGATTGAAGGTCCACAAAAAAGAAAACAAAGATTATCAATACTGGGTCAATTAATTAGCAGCTTCATGATACACAGAGAAGAGATTGAGATTGTTGATAACTTCAGCTTGTTTAGTTCCACAATCAACATTCTTGGCACCAACAGTCAGGAAATCAAAAGATGAATTGCATTGGAAAGTCTGCTATCAGGGACCTCTCAAGAGTACTGAAGAGCAATGATGTCAGTTTGGAGGCTAAGGTACACCTGATCCAGGCCATGGTCTTTGCAATTATGTGCTATGCATCCTAGAGCTGGACAATAACTAAGGAAAATAGAAGAATTGATGTCTTTGGGTTGTGGTGCTGGAGAAGAGTGTTGAACATACCATGGATTGCCAAGAAAACAAATAGTTCTGTCCCAGAGAGGGTGAAATCATGCTGCACCCTTAAAGAAAGGATTTAATCCCCAGCTCACATACTTTGGGCATGTGGCCAGTAGGGACTAGTCCTTGGAAAGGAACATTATGCTTGGAAGAGTGAATTGACATCTCAGAAGAGAATAGTGAATTGACATCCCAGAAGGGGAAGACCAGGATGAGATGAATTGATTTAATGGCTGGGGAAATGAGATTAGGTCTATTATAGACAATGAGATTGGCTCATGATAGGGTAGACAGGGTCATTATAAGCCACAGACAACTTGATGGTACTTTAACAACAACAATAATAATAACATGTGATAATGTGATATAAAGGGATTATTTGATAATTTCCACATCCTGTGGGTAACCTTTCTTGAGACTAGAAACAAATATTTCTCTGTCAGTCAGTTGAATGGGCAACTATCTTCCAACTTTTCTGGCATAGACTGGTGGGCATGTCTAGAATTGCATCTGTTAGCTGAACAGGTCAATAGGTACCCTAATCTATTCTTGAGATTTTTGTTTTCTCTAAGTGTCTTTAGCACAGCTTGATACCAACTTCTCTTAGATGCCAATTATTACCCAAGCATGAATACCACACCCCATATGGAGAGCTGGAAAGTTGTCAAAAAAGAGAGAGGAAGAGCCTCAGTTGACTGGACCAACACAATGACTACAACAACGGGTTTAAGCACAGTGGAGTTGGTAAGGATGATGCAGAATCAGGCCAGGTTTCAGTCTGTTGTAAATTGTCTCCCTGTGAATCAGAGTCAACTCAGTAGGTCCTGAAAACAACAGTAATTGACTACTCCAAATAATCCTCTATTCAGATTAAGAGTATTATTAAAATCACTCCATTCCTCTCTGACCTACAAACCAAATCTGACTTTCTAGCACATGTTAATCTGACATAGAAAAAATCATATCTTTATTAAATTTTGAAAGGATATAGACTTTTTCATTTCAAAGAATAAGGCAGACTAGGTTAGATAATTTCGTGTGAAAATTCAGCCATATTTAACTGTTTACACTAAACATGGAATGATGGCATAATTGGTAGTATTATTCTAAGGAATAGGAATATTTTAAAATAAGGCTTAAGAGTTCATTTATTTCACCTACATAAATCTCCTAAAAAATAAATGTAAAACAACTCATTTTACCAGCAGTAGACAGTGTAAGGGAACTCGCATGGTCTAGTGGGTAAGCAGTTGTGCTGCAAAGTCAAAGATAGGTGGTTTGGGTACATGAGCCACTCCACAGAAGAAAGATACACAATCTGCTTCTTGGTGATTTACAGCCCCTGAAAATTGGGTCAGCTATGAGCCTGTTCCAACAGGACATCAACAAGCCAAGTCAGGGGCATAAGTAGTGTCTCTAAAGCTTTGGATTTATTGAATAACAGTGATAAAATTGAAAGTGTCTGTCTTTGTTGTTGTTAAGTGCCTTCAAGTCATAGACAACTCACAGTGACCCTATGAACAAAAGACCTGAACACTTATATAACTTTCATCATTTCTCTAATTTCATAGAGTTTCCAGAGGTAAGGTGTTTTGGAAGTGGATGTCCCTCCTGCTTCTAAGCCTGTTTTAATCAGGGAACTCCAACAAACACTGTCCACCATGGATAACCATTATCACATGTCACATCAGTGTCACTCTTTAGCATCACAGCAACCACGAGTTAGGTGATGCAAAAATTTAAGTGTTTGACAACTAATCAAAAGGTTGATGGTTCAAACCAACCCAGAAAATTAGCCTTATAATCTGCTTTGTAAAGGTTACAGGCATGAAACTTATATAGAACATGGGTCTTCTCTCCACACAGAAGTTGCCATGAGTCAGAATTAACCCAGTAACAATTGATTTTAAATGATAAATTACCCTTCCAAGTCACTTCTTGGGTAGCATAAATGTGACATAGAAAAGTTTGACTTTAATGGCTAAGATAATGTTTGATATAATAATCTTTAATATGGCTTGTTGTTTGCCTCTGAACAAAAGGCCTGAAGGCCCTCTTTGTTAATATGCATTAGTAGTTGTAATTAACTTTTAAGGACCACTGTGAAATACTCATAGAGTCTTTTGAAAATCCTTGTAGTTGTTTCCAAGTTTATATAAGATTGGGCAAATGAATGCAATGAAGGTGACAATATTAACAAAAATCAAATTTCAAGTGTCTTGAACTTTAGATCACTTATACCAAAATGCTCAATGTTTCATGAATTTTCTCAAGTGCTTACATTAATAGTTCTGACACTTGACTATAGATAAAGAAACATATTTATCAAATTAAGTGATTTCCCACTAAATACTGTCCAGTGCAAGCAAAAAGAAAATTGTGTCCTAAATTAACAGCTAAATATTACTTCTTGATAAAACTCAGGCATGAGTCCTTTATTTTAATGAATTAAACCTACAGAGATCATTTTTTGTGTGCAAAGTAGAGATCATATTATTTATTGACACAAGAGTTTCTAATTATAAAGAAAACCCCAGGTACCTACCTGGACTAAAAATAATTTCAAACAATGCTTTCTTTTAAACTATTGCAAGTCTTATATCCAGAGAGAGGAGTGCTAATGAAATAGAATATTTCTAAAGCTTTTCATTTCAAATCTTTTATTCCAACTCACTTTTTAATAAGAGGAAGTGGTATGGCCAAAGATCATGGTTCCTGTCGCTCCTCCAGAAAGGTCTTTTATAGATTGACGTCACTCATCATTACTTCACAAAAGTGTTTTTTAAAAAAAAACAAATTACCACAATCTTTTAGAGATTTGGCAAGGACTTATGTTCATGGGTTGTGACTCATTTCGGACAGCTGTAGTAATCAATATCAGAACACAAAACTAAGCCCAAGCCTCATGCCATCATAGTGTAGGCAAGTGGATGGTGTCTTGGATGCTGACAGCACATTGGTCACTGACCATCTGTTTCCAGTTACAGATTAACAATACATATATGTATAATTGTGAGGGCATGCATATCTGTAGAAATTATTACAAATATGCACATATATTCAAAGCACATGATATAGATGTATAATGCAACTCAAACCAAAGAACTCAGACTTGTTCAATAATCTGTTAGATTATTTTAAATTTCTGACAAATCAAGGGTTAACTTCCAAGTTTGTTCATAAATTTTACTTTCTCTCTTCCTTATGCTCACTTTTGAGCCTGTCTTTTAAGCTTATTATTGGCACATTGTTAAAGTAGATAAATTAACATAAATTGGAAGAGCAATATGGAGCAATTGTTAAGAGCAATACCTTTTAATGAGACTTGAACTGAAATTTCAACCACACCCTTTATTAATTGTCACTTAACTTTTTTATAAGATGGAAGTTCCTTACCTTGAAGATGCAGATAAAAGTAGTATGTCCCTCTAGGTTTCATGAGAGGATTAATTGAGATAAGCTTTAAAAGCACTCCATTGAGCTCTTGGCTCAGAATATGTACTCAAAAATTATTAGCAATCTGTACAGGGCATTAGTGGCTCAGTGGTAGAATTCCAGCTCTAGCTCACAGATCTTTAGCATGTTGTCAGGATAGGAAAGTTCTTTGTAAAAGATACTATGCTGGAAAAGGTGAAGTGTCAGAGAAAGAGAAGACCCTCAGCAAGAAGGATTCACACAGTGACTGTATCAAACATACTGGAAATTGTGAGATGACAGAAGCAAGAGCAAGCAAGATTTAGATCTATTGTTATAAGGTAACAATGAATCCTAGATGATGACACAAAACATCAACAACAATAATAATATATTAAAGGAATTCTGTGGTATAGTCTGTAGCAAGTTGTGGCATTAACCAAAAGGCTGTGCAATTCAGTGGTTTGAATCCACCATCAGCTCATAGAAAAAAAATTAGAAATCTCCCCCTATTGAGATTTACTATCTCAGAAACCCTGTGGAAGGTCTATCAAGTGGAATTGACTCAAAGTCCGAGTGTGTATACTAAAGTTTGAATTCAGTGACTATGAATCACAACATGCCATGGGGATGGGGCAGGATTGAGTAGTATTCCATTCTCTTTTCAATCAGGTCGCCCAGAGTCATGAAGATGACACAGCATTAATCATGAAATGAGCATGATAATGGTGCAGGACCATTTAATTCCTTTGTGTGTGGAATCACCATAAGTAGGAGTCAACTGTATGCCAGCTAAAGACAACCACATTTAATAAAAGCATTCTAGGTCATGTTCTTTAAAAACCTACTTCAATGATGCCATTAACCGTGCCATGAGGACCTAAAGAACATGGAAAGTTGTTAGTAGGAAAAACAGCATATTGGACACTGGTAGACATACAAAAGAGAAAATAGAAAACTTACCTTATGAGAGGAAAGAGATTTCTGCTATGATTTTTGTTGCCAAAGCATCTGGAAAATACTGTTAATTTTTTTCCTTTCTATTTCATTATTTCATTTCAACCCTTTTTCTTTGCAATTTTTACTGTTGAACTTGTAGCTGATGCCATCAAGTCCAAACCAGTTCACAGCTGACACTCCAGTGGGTTTTCAGAGTCAGTTAATTAGTTGAGAGGAGATTGCCCATCCTTCTCCTGAAGAGCAGCTGGTGGATACAACCCCTATGCCTTTGTGGTTGCAGTGTAGGTGTAGCATTTTATCACTAGACTACCATAACTCCCTACTCGGACCTTAAGAATGATCAAATCCTTAAGAGTTATTACCAACCAATGTGGTAGACAATGATGTCAGTCTGGAGACTAAGGTGGTGCGCCTGATACAGGCCATGGCCTTTACAGTTACTTGCTATGCATCAGAAAGCTGGACAATGACTAGGGATGATAGAAGGAGTACTGATGCCTTTGAGCTGTGATGCTGGAGAAGAATATTGAGTATACAGTGGACTACTAACAGAACAAGCAGGTTTGTCCTAGAGAGGGTGAAACCAGGCTGCTCCTTCGACGCAAGGATTCTGAAGCTTCATCTGATATACGTTGGACATATTTAAAGGAGGGACCAGTCCTTGGAGAGGGTCATCATGCTTGGGAGGGTGAAGGGACAGTCCAGGAGAGGAAGACCCTCTATGAGAGGGATTGATTCAGTTACTGGGGTAATGGGGAGTAGGCGTGTCAGAGACAGTTAGATTGGCACAGGATAGAACAGGGTTTAGGGCTGTTGTACATAGGGTTGTTATGAGTTGACAGCACGTAACAACAATGATGTGGTAGGAGCTAACAAACTCTTTCAACTCCTTCATCAGGAAAGTGTTCGTTCATTCTAGATCTTGCATTATTTCCATGCTCACTGAATAATGAGTCATCAGGAAAACATAATTCCTGCAGGAAGGAGATGTGAGAAAATAAGGTGCTGGCTTGTGGTTTGATATGTAGGATTTTACAGAGTAAGCTTTATTTAAAGTTCTTTTCTCAATTGGTTTTCAGAAGGAATTAATTCCTAAAATATATTTTTAAGACTTATGATTCAGATGAGCCTGGCCTCTCTCTGAAGTTGTTTTGAAGACCATGGCTATTCATAATATGTGCATTTGCTATTCTCCATTTTTATTCTTTTAATTTGTAAAATTAAGAGGATACATGCTTACATTTCTTCTTAAAGAAGTTCAGCTAAAAACAGAGATGTGGTGATATCTACATGGTGGTTATATATGTGACTATAATAAACAAATAAAAACCTATGGTGGAGGAAGAAGCAAAAATCTGGGTATAGAACTTTAAGGCCAGCCTTCATTCAGCTGATAGACACAGAGCAAGAAGGCAAATCTAATAATCCAAGATGTAGAAGAGACAATGTATTTATCTGACATTCAAAGCAAAGAAACAAAACTTTTTTTTTAATAAAAAAGATGCTTTTTATCAAATATTTTTCTGTGAAGGACAATGTATAAAGCAACAAGAGCAACTCTGTGATAGACACTATTCTAAACATCCAGTCACTTTTAATTGTTTTAAAGCAATTCCATGAAATAGAAGAGACCCGTGGTGGCCTAGTGGTAAGGAACTGCAGTGGCAACATGAAGGCATATGGTTCTAACACATCGGCTGCTTCATAGGACAAAAATGAGCAGTCTCTTCTTATGTGACTTACTGCCTCTGAAAACTCGCTAAAGGGTCAGCTATGAGTTCATTTTTACTTGATAGTACACAACAACAAATATTAAATAGATGATTGCTCCAATTTTATGGGTGAATAACAACTATGTACAAAGATGTGATGCTACCTTGTCAAGTTACATAGGTAGTAAAGGGTAACTCATATGAGAAGCTTAGGAGCCTGGCTTTTGTAAGAAGCAAATGAATAAATTCTGAGTCACAGCAACTCTATTTATAATATTTATAATCCCTGTCTGATCTTGTGCCATTTGCACAATCTCTGATGTGCTTAAATCCATTGTGGCAGTCATTGTGTCAATCCATCTCACTGAGAGTTTTCTCTACTTTTTTTCCTAATCCTCTGATCCAAGCACAGTGTTCTTCAGGTACTAACCCCTCCTGATGACATGCACAAAGTATGTGAGACCAAGTCTCAGCACATGTGCTTCTTAGGAGCACTCTGACTTGACATCTTACAAGACAAATGTATCTGTTCTTTGGATAGTCTGCAGCATATACAATTTTCTTTGCCAAAACCATGATTCAAAGCTGTTGATTCTTCTTCACTCTGATTCTGGGTTTAGGAAATTCAGGGAAGACACCCTGGGAGGGGAAGAATGACCATCTAGTGGAAGCAGCAGCCAGGCCTTGGAAGACAACAGGAAGGATAATAGGGCGTATTACTATTGAATAGCCAGCCAACATGCTACTTCTCACAATTCTCTTTTCCACCATAAAATGGCACAAAATTTAGAAGGCCTAGCCTATGATATGGACTGCACAACCAGGAGAGGATAACATAGATGAATGGGATCTTCTAAAGATTAAGTCCCTGTGTGCATCAAAATCTTTTTCTAATAGAGTGAAAAGAAAATCTCCTCACTGGGAAAGAAAAAAAAATAATAAAAAAAACCAATAAAAACCATTTGGCAATGACATCTCAGACAAGGGTCTCATCACAAAAGTTTACAGAATCCTACACTGCCTTTACCAAAAAAAGACTGACAACCCATTTATAAAATGGGCAAAATATATGGAAAGACTTTTCACAGATGAAGACATTTAGATGTCCAAGAAATCAATGAAGCAATGATCAAAATCACTGGCAATAAGAGAGATGCAAATCAAAACCACAATGAGATATCATCTCACTCTAGTAGCAGTGGCAAACTTTAACAGGGCAGCAAGAAATAAATGCTGGAGATGTGGAAAAGTGGGAACTCTCATACACTGTTGGTGGGACACTAAATGGTACAATCACTCTGGAAGGCAGCTTAATACTTCTTTAAAAAGCTGACCATAGACATTCCATATGACTCAACTATTCCACTGCTAAGAATATACCCCAAGGAAAATAAAACTGAGACATAAGTGAAAATTTGCACACTGAATCTTAAAGCAGTATTATTCAAAATCACAAGACCATGGAAGCAGCCCAAATACCCAACAACAAATGAATATGTTGAGGAATTGTGGTATATTCACAGCATGGAATACTATGCAGCACTCAGGAGCAAAGATTTTGAAAAATACTGTGTAACATGGGAGAGGCAAGAGAGCAGTATGCTGAATGAACTAACTCAGGTTCATAAGGACAAATACTACATAAGACCATTATTCTAAAAGCTGAAGAATAACTAGTAAAAAGTTTATAAATATTCAAAGAGTAGGGAAGCTGAGGGTGGGAGGGGAAAAAATATCACAGGGTCATAGAGTTTGGTGGGTGGAGGGAAAAGATGATGGAATTGGTAAAGATTCAGAGCAGATTTGAAATGATAGGTTACTAGTGGAAATAGATCAATGGTGATTCATTTTATAAGATACAATGGGAATGATCATACGGAAAACAATGTGAATTTGGGGGGGAAACCTCAAAAACTAAAAATAAAGTGTATGAGTGGCACAAATGGTTAAAAATCTGAAAAGTTGACAGTTCAAATACAGCCAAAGGCTGCTTGGAAGAAAGTCCTGGCAAACTATTTCCAAATAGTCATGGCCAATAAAAACAAAGTTCTGCTCTGACACATATGAGGTTGCTGTGAATCAAGACTGACCCAACAGTAACTGTGGATTTTTGTTGATGATGATGCTGATGTTATTGTTGTTGACCTTTAATCTTCACAACTAAATGGGGTTTATATTTCCATATGGAAATCCTGTGAAAAATAGTCCCAACCTCTTCACAGTGCTTCAAACTATATAGTAACAAAAAACAAAACAAAACAAAAAACCCCAGCAACAACAACATAAAACAAACTCAAAATTTGAGGGCTAAAACAAGGCAATGGACAGAGCATCGTTTAAAATCATTATCACTACACCCACAGAGAGAGCAGAAATGAGCAGCAGCAGCAAGAGATTAGAAGGAGATTTTATTGGGTTCTAGGAATTGTGGTGCTTCTTCCCCTGAAGTGCTCATCAGAAATTATAATGAACCGTGGCATCAGGATTAGATAAAGACTCATCAACAACCTACGTTATGAATATGACACAAGCTTACTTGCTGAAACTGAGGAGAATCTGAAGTGCTTGCTGCAGAACATCAAAGACTGTAGTCTTCAATACGGTCTTAAAGCTCAACATCAAGGAAACAAAAGATTCTAACCACTGGGACAATTGGCAGTACCGTGATGGAGAAGAGATTAAGATTGCTCAGCTCCACAATCAATATTCTTGGCACCAGGAGACAATCAAAAAGCAAACTGCATTAGGAAAATTTGCTGTCAGAGACCTCTTCAGAGTATTGAGGAGCAATGATGTCAGTCTAGAGACTAAGAGCCACCTGATCCAGGCCGTGATCTTTGCAATTACTCGCTATGCATCAGAGAGCTGGACAATGAATAAGGACGACAGAAGAATTGATGCCTTTGAATTGTGATACTGCAGAAGAGTCTTGAACATACCATTATCCAGAAAACAAACAGGTCTGTGTTACAGAGGGTGGAACCAAGTTTCTCCTTTGAAGCTCAGATTTTGAAGCTCTACCTAACATGCTTTGTGTATCTACCCAGGAGAGACTGATCCTTGGAGAAGGACATCATCCTAGGAAGGGTGGAGGGACAGCGCAGGAGAAGACGACCTCAGATTAGTACAGTAACTAGGGCGATAGGGGTAGGTGGATTGGGGTCAGTGAGACTGGCTCAGGACAGGGCAGGTTTCAGAGCTGTTGTACATAGAGTTATTATGAGTGGCTGGTGACTCAATGTCACATAGCAACAACAATAACATACCCACAATATGGGAATTACAAGCACAACACAAAATACAGATATCTCCCAACAGCCAAAAGTAGAACATATCTATGAAACTGAAATCTCTGTAAGCTGAAATGGTATGAAGCGAAGATACAATTACGATTCATTTATAAGAGCAAAACTTCTAAACATTCCCAGGCCTGAAAAATAACCTATAAAATCATACCAAACAGCACATAAAACCTGAAATAACTCAAAATAGTGTTCACAGGCACAGTTCAAAGCAATGGCTATTTGATGTTGAGAGGCTGAGTGTGTGCCAGGGGAGGGAACTTGGGACCTCACCCTCACTGCTCAGTGGGTGTGCTGCCTTTTTTAGGGACTCTCTGAGCCTTAGTGATATCATGTGATACACTCAGACGCGAACTGAAAGGTCAACAGTTTGAACCCACCAGCTAGTCTGCTTCCTTAAAGATTTCAGCCATGGAAACTCTTATGAGACAGTTCCACCTTGTCCCAAAAGGTCACTATGTGTTGAAGTGAATTCAACACCAGTGACTTTTATGGATAAATTAAAGATAAAACTCTAGATTTACTTTTTAATTTTTTCATATGATTTCGTTCAAGAAGTCAAAAGTGGTACTAATGTAGATCTTTCAGGAAGACAAAAGGGCATACAGCAAAATTTTAGAAGGGGGTCTGGTGGATACTTGTATATTGTTGTTGTTGTTGTTATGTGCCATCAAGTTGCCCTGTGACCCATAGTGACCCTATGTAGAGCAGCTCTGAACTCTGCTGTGTCCTGAGCCAGTCTTACCTATTCCGACACACCAACTCCAATTTCCCCAGTGACTGTACCAATGCAGCATCTTCTTCTCCTGTGCTGTCCCTCCACCCTTCGAAGCATGATGTCCTTCTCCAAGGGCTGGTCCCTCTTGGCCACGTGCTCAAAGTATAGGAGACGAAGCTTCAAAATCCTAGCCCCTAAGGACAAACTTGAATTCACCTTCTCCAAGACAGACCTATTTGTTTTCTTGGCAGTCCGTGGCATATTCAAGACTTAAGTGCAAATCGACACCACTATTTTTTGTTCTAGGAAAGTACTTACTAAGATGAGGTATATTTAAACTGCAATTGGTTCCCCTTCAAAACATTTTGTCTTAACCTTTTAAATGTCTAATTTAGTGCATTGTAAATTTAAGGAATGACCCATCTGTGCTCTATTTCCTCATTACAAACAAAAACTCAGCTCCCATATTAGTGTTCCCTCAATAGCAGGTGAGTGACACCACTTGGTGTGTTTATTCCTGTCAGCAGAGTTACATCCACAGAGAGAGGTTGTACACATGGGACTCTTGAATCTCCCAAGCCCTTAATGACCTTGTACAGATTTTAAAAGACTTTAAATTTGGACATTAAGTCAGGCACTCACTCTTACTAACTTCTATCCCCAAGAAATTATCACACATCATGCATATAGTCACCAATTATTACCAACTTATCTTGGTTGCATGTTTGATCGATTTCCAATTGCAGCAGTTGGAAGAAGTAATCTATTTCCTCCTCTTTGGATCTGGTTGTCGGTGCATAAATTTGAATGATAGTAGCATTGACAAATCTTCCTTATATACATATGTATATTATCTTGTCACTCACAACGTTGTATTTCCAGATGGATCTGGAAACAATCTTTTAAGCTATGAATGAGACTGTTTTTTTCTCACTTTATCATTTGCAGTATAGTAGACTGTATGATTGTCTGATTCAAAATGTCGTATCCCAGTCTATTTAATTTGCCAATACCTGTTGCTGTTAGGTTCTTCTCCAAGAAATAGCACCTCCTAGCAACATGTCCAAAGTATGTGAGGCAAAAACTCATCATAATTTCCTCCAAAGAGCACTCCAGCTATACCATCTCCAAGACATCTGGATTTCATGAAGATCTTAAAAATACGTTTGACACATTGAACACCAATGATAGAAGACTAGAGGAGTTGTGGGATGATTTCAAGGGTATCATCCATGAAGAAAGCAAAAGGTCATTACAAAAACAGAGGAGAAAGAAAAAAAATCAAAATGGATGTCAGAAGAGACTCTAAAGATTGCACCGGAACACTGAGAAGCCAAATCTAAAGGAAAACATATCAAAGTGAAAGAGTTGAACAAACAATTACAAAGGGCACCTTGGGAGGACAATGCAAATCATTATAACAGAATGTGCAGAGAGCTGGAGAATAAAAAGGGAAGAACTCACTCTGTATTTCTCAAGCTGAAAGAACAGGAAAGCAAACTTAAGCCTCATGTCACAGTACTGAAAAATGCTGTGAGCAGTATATTCTACAACCCAGAAAGCATCAAAGGAAGATGGAGGGAATATACAGAGTCGCCAATGCCTAGTATGTCAATATTTGTTCCATTTCTTTCTTAACAATCTTCAAATGTTTAATGTTCATACTTCTCACATTCCACTTTCCAACAATTAGGAGGTATTTGCAACTTTTTCTCCTCTGATTCCCAACACTAAGGTTCAGCCTTTGGTGTCATATCTGCTTTTCTAATCTAAGCGTGCTCTGTTGTACATAGGGTTTCCAAAGGCCTGTTATTTCACAAGTGGGTGGTCAATCTTCTACCTAGTCTGTCCCAGTTTGGGGTGCTCAGCTTTATAGCAATATTTTGACAGACAAGCATTTTACCCAAAAGAGCCGATGAGAGTATGCAGGTCTCTTCTTGATTTTGAGTTAATACTATAATGGTTTGAATATCCAAATATAGCAGACATTGTAACTTGAAATTTCTTTATCCGTAGGTAAATTCACATCCATTTCATATTTATTTATTTTATGTCCACAACATAGCAAGATTTAGATTTGTTAAGATTGCAAAAATTAGAAAATATAATTTTGACAACTAGATCACCCGATCAAGATTGTTGTTGCTGTGTTCCATTCAATGAGAACTGACTCACAGCTAACCCTGCACCAGGTTTTCAGAGGCTGTATATCACACAGGAGGTAGTTATTCATCCTTCTCCTTCACATTAGCTGCTGGATTCTAACAGCCTGCCTTTCGGTTGGCAGTATGACTCCTTACCCACCAGGCCACCAGCATTCTCTCAGGTAAAGGGAGTTAAAATAATTCTTTCTTTGCCAATATGATTCTTAGCTATGCTGTCATTCACCATCCCTCTCTGAGCATATGTACGCTTCTAGAAAGTGGGCGGGATTACAGAAGGGTGTGCTTGGCATTGGGGAGCTTGTCTATGGCCTGCAACAATTTGTCTTAAATAAGGTACAAAATGGAGAGACCAAAGGAGAATAATTCACAGATACCTTTTGCCATCTTTTTCTAACTGATACTATTCGGAAGACTTGGAGTTGCCCCTAAACCTTAAGCCTGTGTATGGCCAAGATCTAATAAGACACTAAGCAGGAATATACCTTTACATTAAGAACATTCTGGATCACATTTTTATCTTTGTGAAAGAGTCTTAAAGCTGTTCCTACACTAGTGTTTTCACCAGATCACATGGCAGCCATAAGTCTTCAAACAATTTCATTTTCTATCATTTTGTAACTAAAAGAAGAGTGGGATAAATGCATGCCTACTGAAACACCTGGTGGAGTTTTAATAGTGTGCAGCTCTGTTGGATGGAGATTTGGAAATTCAGGCTTGTAGGAGACTTAAATCTGTTTTAAAGCAATGCTAAGTGTACAGGGAAAGCCCAAAATAGTTCCACAAAGCTTCAAAATGAGAAAATAGCCAAGAGGACAATGAACTGGAGGTAGAATTATTTTCCATATATTTTGCGAATCTAGGCAATGTGATCTGCATTCAAGCGCAGAAATGAATGAGGAGCTAAGGGAGCAAGAATCAGCTGAAGGCTCAAATTGCTTGTACCTTGCAGCTGCTGCCTTCCCCCTCTTGAGAAACTTTTCAATCTCAACTCTTGTCTTATTTGGGGAGTGTCAGAAGGGAAAGAGGAGCTCTGGATGCACAGTGGTTAAATGTTTGGCTGCTAAGGGAAAGGTTAACCATTAGAACAGGAGATCAATGTGGTAGTCTGCTTTCTATAAGATTACAATTGTGGAAATGCTATAGGGCAGTTCTACTCTGTCCTGTAGAGGAGCTGTGATTTGGAATCAGTGGGACGAAAATGGTTTTATTGGTTATTTTTTGTTTTCTTTTGTTTTGTGTTAGCAGGGTAGGAAAAGAGGCTAATTATCACAAAAGTAGATTCCACACTAATATTTTCACCAAAATGAAAGCACTCAAACAAAAACTTTAAGTGGTTTACTACTTTTTAAAAACGTCCATTCCCTATCTGAGCAAACACCATTTGCTTATTGCTAATGTTGTAGTTAGGTGCAGTAGAATCAACCACAAATTACAGTGACCCTTTGAACAACAGGTCAGAATTTTGCCTTTTCTTTACTAGTCTAATAATAAGTCTCTAGTATTAAAAGAAGATGGAAGGAATATACGGAGTCATTATATAGAAAGGAATTGGCAGATACAGAGGAATTTAAAGAAATAACATATGAGCAAGAGCCTATGGTGATGAAGGAAGAAGTTCAAGCTGCTT
>NW_006399855.1:3495353-3520190 GCF_000299155.1 Elephantulus edwardii | reverse complement strand
CCTTGGAGAGGGACATCATGCTTGGGAGGGTGGAGGGACAGCGCAGGAGGGGAAGACCCTCTATGAGATGGATTGATTCAGTGACTGGGGTAATGGGGATGGGTGTGTCAGAGGCGGTGCGATTAGCGCAGGATAGAGCAGGGTTTAGGGCTGTTGTGCATAGGGTCGCTATGAGTCGGAAACGACTCGACGGCACATAACAACAACAACAACAACAGATCATCGATTGATAATCTTCAAAGTGACCTGATCTCTTCATGTCTAGAGACACGTAGTGTCAGAAAGCAATGCCTGAACATTTCTGCAGGAGAAGAAATCTTCTCTAAAAAGTGTAATTTACAAACTTAATATTATTCATTACTTAAATGATAGAAGTTAAGATTCTCCAGAGATAAATAAAATGAAAATCAAAGCATCATTTAGAAGATTTGCAAGTAATAACTAACACTGGTAAGATATAAGAAATATATTAAAATTCAACTCATTAATGTTGAGGCATAATTGACTCATAACTGACGCTCGAGAGGATTTTTGGAGGTTGTTAATCTCACAGGATGGATTTCCCATCTTTCTCCCAAGGAGCTATAGGTGGATTTGAACCTCCAGAGAAGCACGACCTTTGAGTTAGCAATGCACCTTTCTAGGAACTGTGCTCCCAAGAGCTCCCTTGAACAGATACTAGGAATAGAGTAGTGATAAAACAGTCCAATAACCATGTCTGATTTCTTCAATGTTAACAGGTTTATTTTGTTAAAATTCATTGATATAGATACCTTTACTCTTATGTTAGAAAGCTCAGGTGACAAGGTCTCTATGGAGTTGCACTAGTGATTCAAAGGCCATCCCTTTCTGGAAGTTCAAATCCACTAGTGGCTCCGTGGGAGAAAGACAGGCATGACAATCTCCTCCTGTGCAATTTGCAAACTTTGAAAACATGCTGGAGGATCACCTATGAGTTGATTCTGATTGCGTGGTAGTGAGTTTAAGTTTTACCCTTACATTTAAAAATTGTAACATCCTTACTGCCTATCCTTTGAACACATATATTTTCTATCACTATTCAAGTACTATCATCTTAAGATTATTATTACACGTGAAAGCACTTAACTAGCTATAGAATGAAGAACTTGCATTTCCATACACTCAAAGAAACTTCCATCTTGAAGATAAACATCTCTAATATGATTATTAGGGAGCTCTGATGGCCTAGGAGCAAGAAGCTATAATATAATCCCAAAGGCACTTCGGTTTGAATTCACTAGTTTCTCCATAGGGGAAGAATGGACAGTCTCCTCCTGTGTGATTAATTGCCTCTGAAAACCCACTGGAGGTTCAGCTATGGTCAGTTCCAACTCAATGGTACACAACAACAACAATAATATAATTATTCTTCTGATTGACTTGTTGTCCAACAGAGAGCGTAGCTGATCCTGTGGTTTACCACATCGTCAAACATGGAATCAGCTGAAAACATTGACTGATGGCACTCTAGTCGATTTGATCACATTGACCAGCATGTTTAAGCTGATAAAGGTCCAGGAACTATAGCGATCACATGTCTTTCCAAAAGTCCTGTAAAAACTGTGCAAGAACATAGAGGCACAATAGTAAAGTGAAAGGATGCTTTTGGAAGGCTCTCTTTAATCAATCCAAGGGACTTAGTGCAGAAAGTGAACACAATGAATTATTTGGAACTGCAATTGAGCCTTGGAAATTACTAGCATGTAATCATGAGCCAAAAACCATTTGCATCATGTGCCTGAAATGTAAGATCCTAGCTGAATGTTCCGCCAGCATTTTCAGGGCTATAAGTCATTTTACAACCATGAATGTGACTCAGAGTTGGAACATGCTTATGTTTTGTCTTGTTCCGACTCCATCCTACCTCCCTCTCATTATTTTCTGTCACAACCCTATTGCCTCATTTAAACTACATGACTTGCATTTGGGGAAATAAACAAAAGGGCTCTAAGTCAGTAACTGTGCTGAATTGCTATAAATGAAGAAGCACTTGGTGGATTTTCTTCAGCATCAACATATCTATGTCTCAGTGGGGGAAATATAACTGAGGTAATGTGACCAATTCTCTCCTTCCAGCATCCTTGAGTGAATTAAACTGCAGCAGAAAATTCACTGGTTAGAGTATAGTAAATTTCAAATTTTATTCCCAATCCTGAGATTAAAGACAATTATATTGGGTTGCTTTTCATTGTTGTTGGGTTTTTTGTTTTGTTTGTATCATAAATATCCCTTGTAAGGAAAACTACTGAACGCAGAAATCCTTATCAATGACTAATGATGAGTTGAGTAGGAGGAGTCACCACTGACACTCTCAGGTCCTAAGCCACAGCCACATAGTCTCACATACTACATGGTCATAAAATGGAAAATTTATTAGTCTTGAGTGAGGCTGAAATATACAGATTCTTTTAACAATGGCTTGAAATGTGTTCCAAAGAAGTCCCCAAATGCTATTAACAGTTAACAATTGGGCCATTAACCAAAAAGTTGAAAGTTCTAGGCCACCCTGAGGCACTTTGGAAGAAGAATAATTGTGATCTGCTCACCGCCCCTCAAAGAAAAATCAGCCATAGAAAACCCTATGAAGCACAGTTGTGCTCTGACTCCATGGAATCATCAAGAGTCAGAGAGGACCCAAGAACTGGACACACGTTCTAAACAAATGATATTTCTGAAATATAGTCATCACACGTGAGCTGTACTCTGGAGACAAAAAGTAAAACAAAAATATGAAAAAAATAAATTTCACAATAAAATTCAAAACTGAAAAAAAGCCCTCTTAAACTCATTGCCAGAGACTCAGAAGCCACTCATAACTGACCCTCCATTAGGTTTTTGAGCCTGTGAATCACACAGAAGATATTGCCTATCTTTCTACCATGATGCCATTGGTGGATTCAAACAACTGGAGAGCCATAGCTGTGAGAGGATAAAAACAAACAAACAAACAAACCTACCAAAAATCCAGTGTTTAAATGTATGAACAGTAAACTAGCCTGAGAATGGGCTATGCCGATTTAGCTCCCTTTGATAAAATTTGTTGTTCTTGTTATGTGCTGTTGAGTTCACTACTACTCATACTAACTCTATGAACAACAAACCTAGTCCTATTCTGCACTATCTTCATGATTTCTACCATGCTGAGTATTACTGTTACAGTTGCCTTGTCAGTCCATTTCCTTGAGAGCTGCCACCATTGCTTTCACTGACCCAGCATGAAGTCTTTTGTCTAAGGAATGGCTCCTTCTGACAACATTGGCAAAGTATTTAAGACAAAGTCACCATTATTGCATCTACATACAGAGCACCCTGGTTGTACTTTCTTCAAGACAGATTTCTTTTTCTTTTGGCAAATAAATTTCTTTGCATATAAATTGCTTTTGTTGCTGTGGTTAAGTAATGTCAAGTCAAGTATGACTCATAGCAGCCCCATGGACAATCTGAACACTGTCCTGTCCTGTTCCATCCTTACCACTCCCTACACACTTGAATCCATATCTGTAGACACAGCATCACATCAACTCATTGAGGATCTCCCTTTCCTTTGCTGAGCCTTTGCAAACATGATGTCTTTTTTCCAAAGAATAGGCCTTCCTAAAACCGTGCCCAAAATACATGAGTCAAAACTTTATCAACTTTGCTCCAGAACACATTCTGAATGTACTTTCTCCAGCACATATTTATTTTAATCTTTTGACAATCCAAAAGAATATATAAAATTAATTTTAAATAAAACTGTCAGTCCAAAAAAGCAAAATTAGGATAGGCTAAATATGATAAAAAATTATTAAAGGGGCTGTGAGAGTCTAGCTTTTTATTTTTCTAGAGACGCATGCCTGGCGGAAGGATGGCAAAAAGAAAAGACCACAGACTAGGGTTTCAAGCTATGTCTGTAAAAGCGATCTGGATAATATCAGCTAAGGTTACCCTCATTCTTTCTAGTCCAGAAATTCCCTAGTTATCTTTACCAAGAAGAAACTGAGGGAGAAAACATGATGGAGCTCACCTTTAAACACCACACTAGTGTTACATATTCCCCATAAGTATTCAAAAGCTATTTAATACTAGAGGATGATCCTTGACCAGAAGCAGTTTTATTTCCTTACTTAGTTTACAACCTTAGTACTCCTCCCAACACTGAAATATTCAGCAGAGATTCCATGTCAACCAGTCCACTGAAATGAATAATGTGAGTGGATTTTGGTACACCTCATCATGTGTTTTTGTTCAGGTGTTTCATTTTTCACAGTGTTACATTGTATTTATGTAAAGCTAATGTTAAAAATAAGAAATGGCAGCAAAATGAACTCCCTGACAGCCTAACAAAGTGCCTATTGTAGGAATTGTGACTCCCATTTGTAATTTGTAGGCTCAAAGTACAAGCATTGAAATTACAGGCTTACTCTTCGATTGATGTCAAAGCCACGGAAATGTGATATCCTGTTGTTGCTTTTGGTTGTTGTTGCGGTTTTGTTTTTTTGTGTTTGGTTTGTTTTTTGTTTTGTTTTGTTGTTTTGTTTTTTTTAACAGCAGATGTTTTTCAGCCATCTTGATTTAGAGCCCCCAAGATATCATAAGAAATTCATTGACAAGAGAGAAGGAAAAAAGCATTAATAATGGTCTGTGTTAAATTTAGAGCAAGATCATTAAGCAAATTTTCTTTTTCAAATTTTAAACAGGAGAGAAGTATAATAAAAAAGGTAAGAAGGTGGGTGATTTTAATCTGCGGCCCTCTGGCCGGGTTCAAATTGTCTTCCTGTCAAACATTCTTCTAGGTGGTATAGCACTGGTCTGTGCATTGCTGTACAGAGGTAACTCGTGGTTTCTGTGATGCTGAACACTGGGACACTGATGTGCCAAACGTGTTAATGGTCACCCATGGTGGACAGTGTTGGCTGGAGCTTCCCGACTCAAACAAGCCTGGAAGCAGGAGTGGCATCCACTTCCAAAATGGCTTGCCTCCAAAAACTCTTATGTATGAACAGTGCTCAGGCCTTTCATTCATAGGGTCTCTATGAGTCGTCTACGACTTGACAGCACCTAACAATTACAAGAACTTCTTGCTGTTCTTGTTTTTGAGTGTTATCAAATCAGTTCTTATTCATGGTGATTCTACAAATAACAGACCAGAACTTTATCCTATCTAGCCATCTGCACAGTTTCCACAGTGTCCCAACCCTGTGTTGCATCACTATGTCAACCCATCTTTTTTAATTCTTTCTCTCTTCCTTTGACCCTCCACCTTTCCCAGCATGATGCATTTTTCCCAAGGACTGGATCTTCCTAACAATATGCCCAAAGTATGTGAGAAGAAGTTTCTCCACCTTTGCATCTGAGGAGTACCTTGCTTATACTTCTCCAAGACAGACTTGTTGGTGCATGGAATACTTTAAAACTAGTGAGTGAATAGTTTTCATTAATTCAATCACTCTCTCAAGATGACTGACTAAAAATGAGAGTTCAGGTAGGATTCCATTTTTGTCGTATAATGTCCTGCAAACATCTAAAAATCAGTTAAGTGAGACAAATCTTTTGTAATAACCCTGGTTACTTCCTGGAAAGCTTTGAAATTACTTAGAAAATATTGCAATTGAGAGTTTCCATTCTAAAGTCATTGTTTGATTTAGATGAGAAACAGCATTTTTGAACACCAGATGTGTTTACCTTAAGACAACCAGCTTAATACTGGCCTCGGGACCCACAATCATTCATCCTTAGTGACTGTCCATTACTTTAGGCAAAATAACATCCTTGACTTAGTTCATCCCACAGGACACATAATTAGCTCCAAAGACAAAATTAGACACTGCTGTTGCCTCTGTTATTTCATCTAAAAGCTTCAGGGGTTGAATAGATCTGGGAGCCAGACTATTCCATCATTTTTAATGGATGTTCTTTAAAGATTGAAAACTCTCTCCATGTTGAATTGGAGGCAAGGGGAAAAGATTTGGAGGAAATAAAAGCACTTGTGGCATGACCCCCTCATGGTACTCAACTTGTGTCCTACAATCAATACTTTTATAACTCTCCCAAACGCTCCCCTAAACTCACAACTTCCTTACAAGAAGGTCTAACTTCCAAAGAGGCCCAAATAGATGGTTTTATTAAAGGAATTCCAGTGAAGTTCCCACTACTTCAAACAACACCTTATTTTTTTTTTAATTTTCCAGTCTATAGCATTGATTTTTTTTTTAAATTATAAGTACTTAAAAGAGATACATGTTATTGTGCTGCACTGAGTTGGAATCAACCCTTGGGTGGGTTTTCAGAGGCAGTTAATTGCACAGGAGCAGATGATCCATCTTTACCAGAGCAGCTGGTAGACTCAAACCCTGTGCATTTGGGTTTGCAGTGCAGCTTCTTGCCACTAAGCCACCAGAGATACATGGGCTCTTTCACAAGTAGGGACGTAGTGCTCAGCATATGTTGCTCTTGTGTACTATCATGTACTGTTGAATTGGAACCGACCCATAGCTCATCCTCCAGTGGGTTTTCAGAGGCAGTAAACAGCATACAAGGAGATTGTCCATCATTTTCCTGCAGAACACCTGGTGGATTTGAAGTGCATATCTTTAAGTTGCTAGCACAACTCCTTACCACCAGGCCATACCAGTAGGCTTAGTGTATGAGATGCTTAAATTCCAAGAAGATCTATAATATATGGTCAGGGTGGAAAACATTGACCTAAACTGACAAAGATAAAATATTTATCTCTTTGCAAAAATAATCTTCTCTGGGAGAATTATTGATCCAGCCCCCATCAGTCATAATGTAACAATGTTAATCAAGTTCTCTTATAATTTTATTATTAAAATGTCCTCAGTATTTATCTGTATGCTATGCTGGCTCAGATTATGGAAGAATAAACTTAGAGAAACAGAGGTATTAACCAAAATCACACAGTTTTAGTGGCAATAGTTGAGTCAGATTCAAATTATTTCACTTCTGATTCAGTCCACATTCTACTTTGCTCCTGATGCCACCATCATTAATGTCACTTAATGCTTGTTCCGTGTATTGCAAAATGCTGACCCACAGCAATAGGTTATAGGGAGATTAGACTAAGAAAACAGTGCAAAATACTCAGGGTTGTGCTTGTGACATAGTAGATGGTTTATAAATATTTCCTTTATTGAAAATTCCCTTTTACTACAAATGCACACATATACATAGCATTGTGTGGCACATGTACACATACATATTCTTCATGAGAAATACCACAGCCGAGAGCTTTGTGTGTTATGGCCTATATGAAAGGGTGAGGGATGCGAGCGTGACAAGAGTAAGAAATACAGGTTGGTGAGGTCAAAGGCAAACTTTGTTAGGCCCAGCTCCACCCTTACTAAAAGAGTGAATAGATTCCTCTTGCACAGGAGCAGATAATTGGCTCCCAAAGTCTCTTAAAAGAACAGATGGGAAGTAGGAGTGGAGGGCTCTATTCTGGGATTGTAGTAGACACAGTAGATGCTATAGTTTTAGCCAAATCACTCTACTGGCTTGTGACTCAGTTCTTTCCATCTGCTAACGTGTTAAAATAATAGGCTGCAGCAACTCATGCACCTTCTCACCTCACAGACATGCTGTAAGAAATTAATTAATTAGATTAATTCAAAATTACTCAGGTACAAGAACCCAACTAATCACCATTGTTAAAGGAAAATTACTTTTAGCATTTGTATTCTCTGAATTTCTTGGGCTCTTTCTAAGTGTAAATATTATTTTCAACAGAACAATTGATCTGGAACCTATTTATGTAGATCAATATAGTTTGCTGTGCATCATATCAATTAAGATAACTAGTTTGGGATGAAATACCCTTTGATATTTTGAACAAAAATAAAAGGCAACAACAATATGAACCTTGCTTTTCTTCAGTCAGTTAAATAAGATGTGCCAATATGAATGTGTTATGAGATTGATTTAATGTGCCTTGACACTCAGCATTCCTAATGAGAATTATCTTTCAGTTATTCATTATTTAAAAATGAAAATATTCTTCCTGGATACATTTTCACACTCCCTTTTTCACATTGCTTCTTTAAAATGTTGCCAACTTGCGGAAAATAATTTTAATTCAAGCTTTTAGAACATGTGTGAAACTGATTCTATCCTGTGATTTCAGAAAGTTATGCGTTATAATTTCAAGGCAATGATTTTTTTAAGTGACATTTCTGCAGGTCTGTCCATTTAAAACTATTTTCGCTTCAAGTTTTTCTTTCACTGACGTAAGATAACTTAAAAAGCTCAAATTTATCTTTGAACAGACATATACAGTTTGTGATGTTGTTGTTGTTGTTATGTGCCATTGAGTCGCTTGCGAACCTACTCTATCCTGTGCCAACTTTATTGTCTCTGACACACCTAACCCCATTTCCCTAGTCACTGAGTCAGTCCGTGTCATGGAGGCTCTTCCTTTCCTGCGCCGTCCCTCCACCCTCCCAAGCATGATGTCCCTCTCCAAGGACTGATCCCGCCTTGCAACATGTCCAGAGTATGTCAGACGAAACTTCGGAATCCTTGCCTCCAAGGAGCAGCATGGCTTCACCCTCTCCAGGACGAACTTGTTTGTTCTCCTAGCAGTCCAACATGGAAAATTTGTTTGTGTTCAAATCTACTTTTAGAAACTTCAGAAACTCTTCTTTTACAGTATTAAAGTTTTAGCTATATAATATCAAAAGAGATAACAATGGTGGCTACAAAGGTCAATTCTAAGATAGCCAAACTGGTAATTTACCATCGATGAAAAAAACAAGTTAGTTATGGAAAATTTTTACTTTTAAATTAGTTATACAGGTTGCTGGGGTGAGAAAATGGGAGAATCTTACATTGGTAAAAGAAAAATGATCTGAAATTGATGACAGAGCCAAGCTAGACATTTCTGCAGTTCAGAATGGTTCAAATAATGCAAGCTGAAATGGAAAGACCACATAGCACCTTGAGACTACATTACCTCCCATTTCTTAGAAATAGAGGAATGAAGACAAGAGTGACATACTTGGAAAATGTACATCACAGTACTCTGCTATGATTTACTCTGTGAAGACTATGATGTGAGTTGGAGAGGAGAGTTAGCTGGACCAACAGTCTTTAGTGAGGTCATGCCAAATATATTACTCTGTTTTCTCTGTTACTATAAGGGGCTGGGGAGATACTTCCTCTCACCTCACGCAAATGTAACCACATTTGAGAAGGAAATCAGAGATGCCCCTGTACCAAGTCCACCATCATTTCATGGAACTACTTATGAGAATCTTTAGAAGATTCTTTCTAGGTTGAGTTGCTCCAGAAGGCCAGTATAATAGTTGGACATGCAGACCTAAGAGGAGACAGTTCACCAAATGTGTGTTCTCATCTTAACTTTTTTCAATTAATTATTTCTAGAGACTGTTGTATGTCCTTTCACCTACAGCACATGTATCTTCATTATCTTCTCTGATCCTTTCATCTCTGCACTACAATAAATTTCCCCTTGCAAAGCACTTTGAAATTGCTAACACTGCTGCATCTGGTTAATAACTTTTAGAACTCAAGAGTCTTAAACATTTGAAATGAAGATACAGTTGTAATAAACCCCATTTGCAACAAAGCCTAACTATATTGCTTCAAACTGTTGCCACTTAAAAATGCAAAATGATAGAAAAGCTCCTTCTCTGACAGATTCCGGAAATGTTTGTATCATCTTTATCCTTATCTAACCTTATTTCCTAGTTTAGATTAATGACAATATAGCTAGAGACCTATGAGGCTTGTTAAATAGTTAAATTCATTACACATACTTTGGACATGTTGTTAGGAGAGGCTATTCATTGGAAAGAACATCATGCTTGGGGAAGTGGAGGGATGGTGAAAGAGAGGAAGATTCTCAGCAGCAATGGGTCCCAGTTTGTCAGAGATTGTGAGGATAACACAGGACAGAACAGGGTTCAGATATATTGTTCCTACAGTTTCTTCCAGTCACACTTGTCTCAAGGACATCAAGAAGCTGCGTGGGAATCCCAAAGTCACATGGTTCGAAGCTACCAGCTGCTCTGTGGGAGCAGTGAGAGAAGGATGGGCGATCTCCTCTCATGCTAATAACTGCCTTTGAAATACTGTCAGAGGGTGGGCTATTGTTCGGTTCCACCTTGACGGTGTGCAACAATACACACACACACACACGTCTCAAGAGAGATAGCCATCATGAGCTGTGGATGAATATAAAGAATAACATCCAGGAAGAATGCAAAAGGTCTCTGGAGGACAACTACCTGGGCAACTGACTGGAAAAGATTTATATTTATTCCCATTCCCCCAAAATAGTGATCCAACACAGTGTGGGGTAACTTATGGCTAATGGTAATATAATATTGTAAGCTGTTTTTAAACTGGAGAGCTCTGGTGGCCTTGTGGTAAGGAGTTGCATTGCTAACCTGAAGGCATGCCGTTCAAATCCACCAGATGCTCCACAGAGAAAAGATGAGCAATCTCCTCTTGGGAAATTCACTGCCCCTGAAAACCTGCTAGAGGATCAGGTACTCAACAGCACATACATCAACAACAATAAGATGTTTAAAGAATGGTTGGTTTTAATATAATTCTTCAGTTAAAAGAAGGGATGTTTAAGGGAGCTCAATTCTCAAATAAAGCTAAATTTAAAAATCTATACTATCTAAAATTGGAAGAAATAATTGTTACAAGTAAGCAATAAAAAATGCTGAGTTTGTGCCATGGATGTCCTGTTTTTCTTCCCAAAAATGTCATTCCTATCATATCTCAACTTTCAAGACAGGATATGGTGATTCTGCTATAATAATATGATTTTATTAGAGAAAAAAAAAGAATGCAAAAGGTCAATACAAAGACAGAGACGAAAGAAAAGACCAAGATGGATGTCAGAAGAAACCCTTAATATGGCACTGGAACACGGAGAAGCCAAAGCAAAATGAAGAAATGAGAATATTAAGGAGTTGAATAGAAGATTCCAGAAGGCAGTGCGGGAAGACAAAGTAAACTATTGCAATGAAATGCACAAGGTGCTGGAGTCAGAAAATCAAAAGGGCCAAACTTGCTCAGATGGAACTGAAGAACAAATTCAAACCTCAAGATGCAATACTTAAGGATGCTTTGGGCAGAATATTAAATGATCCAGGAACTATTAAAAGAAGATGGAAAGAATACAGAGTCATTGTACCAAAAGGAATTGGTGGACACAGAAGAATTTAATGAAACAGCGTATGGGCAAGAGTCTGTGGTGATGAAGAAAGAAGCTCAAGATGCTCTGAAAGAACCTGCAAAAGAACTTGACATATTTCAACAAACAGACGCTGCCCTGGATATGCTCCCTCAGTTGTGCCAAGAAATCTGGAGACCAATCACTTGGCCAACTGACTGGAAGAGGTCTATATTTGTTCCCAATCCAAAGAAATGTGATCTGACAGAGTGTGGAAATTATTGAACAGTATCATTGGTTCATATGCAAGAAAGATTCTCCTGAAGATTATACAAAAACGACTGCAACAGCACATCAACAGATAATTGCCTGAAGTGCAGGCTGGATTTAGAAAAGGCTGTGGCACTAGGGATATTATAGCTAATGTCGGATGGATCTTGGCTGAAAGCAGAGAGTGCCAGAGCAGTGTCTACGTGTATTTCATTGACTATGCAAAGCCATTTGATTGTGTGGATCACAACAAACTGTGGCTGACTCTGAGAAGAATGGGAATCCCAGAACTTTTGATTATGCTTATGCAAAACCTATTCTGAACAGGAGTCAGTAGTCAGAACAGAGCAAGGAAACACTGCAAAATTGGGAAGGGTGTGCATTGGGGATGTGTCCTATCTCCTTAGCTTTTCAATCTACGTGTGGAACAGGTTTTCTGGGAGGCTGGGCTCTATGTGGAGAAGTGTGGCATCAGGACTGGAGGTAGACTCATCGACAATCTGCATTATGCAAATGATACAACCCTGCTTGCTGAAACTGAGGAGGACCTGAAGTGCTTGCTGCAAAGGTCAAGGATTGCAGCCTTCAATATGGATTGAAGCTCATCATCAAGAAAACAAAGATTCTCACCACTGGATCAATAGGCAGCATCATGAAGAGATTAAGACTGTTTACAGCTTCAGTTTGCTTGGCTCCACAATCAACACTCTTAGTACCAGCAACCACAAAATTAAAAGACAAATTGCATTGGGAATGTCTGCTGTCAGAGATCTCTCTATATAAGTATGATCCTGGCTTAGCATTTATCTAAACGATAGTCAATGGTGCCTTCATAAAATAGCAACAAAAAGATCTAATTGACAAAAACAGATCCAGTGAAACCCAATAATATACTTCATCTTAATTTCTTAGTCATTTTCCCTGGGAAAGGATAGAGTTGTGAGTTTTCCCTATAGATTGAAGAAAAAGAATAAACACAGGTTTTTGAGAAAATATACACAAATATTAGTTCCAAGTTCATAAGCATTCTTAAGCATTCTTTAACACAATAATTACTAAAAGTTCTAGACATCAAGAACTCTGATTGGTGCTGGAATATAAAGCCCAATGGGAGAAAAGACAAAGAAATTATTCAGACTACCTGAGACAATGCTCTAAGACAAGAAGGTGACTTGTCCTGGGTGAAAAGACAAGCATTAGCAAAGAAATTCTACAAGTGAAGACACTCACAGGAAGTTAGGAAGGGTTCAAACCAAGATGAGCAGTCCTCGTAACTCCTCTAGTCTTCAAATCCATGATTAAAAGATACATCTGTGAGGGTTAATGTCACTCTCAACTAATGCTGTGGAAGTTATTGTTAGGTTCCTTCAAAGTTCGTTATACATTGACTACTATTAGGTCCACCACATTGGCAGATTTGTATGTGCTTCCATGGTCTTGTTGACTCAGCCAAGGTGACTTGATAAAATCCTTGGCTTTCGGCAAATAGAAATTTTTTTTTTAAATTGTCCAATAAGAAATGTTTGTTAAATGTTTGAGTTTTGAAGAAAGAGTTCTAGCTAGAAATCTTAACCCAAAGTCAAATGAATGAAATTCTTTCATTAACTGATTAGAAAGAAGTAGCATATTTAGACCGAAATAAACTAACATCAGCTTTATAATAAGCCAGTCTAATAAAAAAAACAGCAAACACCCATTCAAGACATCAGCATCAGAAATAAAGCTTTCTCAGCTTACACTCTGAAACTCTTAATGAGTTCTGAAACTTTTAAAAAGCAGTTGTTTTAGTATTTTCCTTCAGTCATGAAACAAATGTCAAATGGAATTTCAAGGAGTGCATTGTTTTTTTTTTTCTTTCTTAGTTCTTTAAGTGAGGCCATGTGAGGGAAAAGAATATTACTGTTGCTTGACAACATTATGCTCAGAAAATATAAAAAAGCAAAGAGAGTTTAAAATGGGTATTTACATATAATATCCATGCATATTTACATTTAATATATTGGATTTAATTTTATTACTTTCCAGAAGGCAATTGGGAGAAAAATAAACACAGTGGAATGTTATCTCATTGACATGCAGAATCAATATGATAATCACATGGCTGATATAAACTCATAAGAAAATGCTTCTGACATTTCATCGGAGCTTCTTAATTTAGTATTTACAATGTCTGTGTGAAATGATATAGTAGTTTTATTGTTTAATTATGGAGATTGCAGAATGTAGCAGATTCCTGACTTTCCCCCCATAATTACTATTAGCTTGCTTTCAAACTGTTGAATGCAGAAATATATAAGATGGTCTCCTGTTAGCTTGCTATTGCTTGTATTTCAAATAATTTCTAATCCTCTCTGAAAATGCTTTAAAGAAACAGCTTTTCCTCTCCAAAATGTGGACTTTTATTATGAGCAATAATGTAACACAGGGGTACAATTATAGTGAGATAATCACAGTGCAAAATAGAAATGATGCTTTGGAGTACTGTAACCTCCCTGAAATGATTATTCATCTTACTTATGTCCCTTAGATTTATTGCTCCTTCCTGTAAGGTGATCAGCACATTTGGAAATGAGGGCTAATCTTTTTTTTATTATTATTATTATACTCAGTGTCTACATTTTTTTTAGCAATAAAGAGATGAAATTTATTGAAAACTGAGAAGGGGACAGACAGAAGGGGAAACATATCAAATGGTGAATCCACCTAGGGGCTGAGAAGAGAAAAAGAAAGAAATATCTGCAATTTTAAAATCACATTATTTGGGTTAGCAAGGGTATAACTGGGTGTAAATTGAGATAGAAGGGTAAACTAATGCCGTGGTCCTCCTGTTTGCTTAGATTTCATGTGGGTGAACTGTAACTCAGCGTAATACTTGTTCAGAGGAGATGGGGCTTGAGGTTTTAGAGTAACCTGGATTTGAAGACATCTTGGTTAAATCATCTCTAGAGTTGATTAATTTGAATCTTCCCTTAATCCATCTGTAGCATCTCGGCAATTTCAATAGTTGTTATTAATCAGGTTCTTGGATTTAATGCCACTTACAGATCTGTTTTAAGTGTCAAACAACTGATGAAACACTTGGCTACTAACTGGAAGCTTGGAGGCTGGAATCTACTCAGAGGAACTTGGGAAGCAAGGCCTGGTAATCTCCTTAAAAGGAAAAAATCAGTCAATGAGCATACTGTGGAGCATAATTCTGCTCTGACCCACACAGGTCTATATCAGTAAGAGATGTCTGTGTTTCTTCTCTACTGGAGTAGTTAGTAAATGAATGGGTTCTACTTCCTCACCATCCCAAATAAATGGATCTTCTAGTCTCAGAGACTCAAGTTCCCACAATGAATAGAATCAGTTCTCAATGTGAGGCTGTATCTCTTACCCAGTAGCAGTTTCCAGAAGGCAGTTCTCTGCAAGGTGGTTTTTCTGACTCCAAAGGCAGATTTATCTTGTGACAAACAGTTCCACTTAAACAAAACAAAAGTTATAAAATTCTACTGTCTCCAGAAGTGATCTTGAGTGATTAACTTCACAGAGCCTGCCACAAGGTGCCTGGCAAGGGAGAATTGATTGAGTCACTTATTCAAGAATAAAAATGAAAAGGGTGCCAAGACCATTGACAGGGAGAGATATGAGTCCAGCCTTATCTTCATGTTATTGCCTTTGCCAGTTGCTATCACACTATTAAGATAAAATAGGTTACCCAAGTTTAAGGGCCACTGATTGAAAATGGGATAATAAATTTAAGATTTTTTTTTTCCTCTATCTATTGGCCAGAACCCAGACAAAGGCAAGTTGGTAAATAAAAAATCCACTCTGTCTGAAAGAAAAAAAAAATACAAAAAGCAAATCAAAGTGCTTATATAGCCAGATAGCTTGTCTACTGATGCTTTTACCACAAAATGGTAGGTAGTAATCAAATGATGTGAACTGAACAGGAGTACATTTCTGAGTAGCTTGATGATATCTATAGTCTCAAAGAAGAGATACAACAGGATTGGATCTGCTTCTGCCTCCAAGACCCTTAGTCTCATCTTATCATCAATAAATAAAGTCTGCCAAGTTCTAGTCCCGACTATGCCCCAGAATCTAGAAATCATCTATTCTTTGTTTAATTTCCAAATCCACAATGTAGATATACAATATAGTTAGTCCACTTCCTGGAGAGATAAAACATGTATGAAAAGATTTTGGAAGGAAGGATCGGCAATTTCCTCCCATGCAATTAACTGACTCCCGCCAGAAGGTCAGCTTTGGGTTGGTTTTGATTCAACAGTACACAACAACAACAAAGGACTGTGGAGACTCAAACTATTTTTCCTGTTACCTAAAAGTTCTGCTACCAAAGCAAATTTGGTAGAGGGAGCATCTTCTTATCCTAAACACCATCAAACAGATGGTGGTCCCTAGCAAATCAATCATTTTTTCTGGACACAACTGGATACAATAAATAGATAATATGATGATTCCAGGTATCAAGTTCTGTAGAAAACACTGGATTAGTATTTGTAGAATGCATTAATGAAATTGTAAAATGTTCCTTACAGGAGAAATGATGTTATGTTGATAGTGTCAAAATGCAACCCAAACTACTTCCTCTCTAGGTAGGAGAGATTGTGAGATGATTATGCCTACGCCATCCCTAAAGTTCTCCTTTAAAGTGGAAACACACACGTTGGTCAACATTTCTCACACAACAAATAGTTTCTCAGATCTCTGGCAACTTCTTCTAGGAGAGGACAAGTTTTGGAGGTGAGAAGATGAAATAAGAATGTTGAACACAGATGGCAAAAATGAGTTTGCGAAATGGAGACTTTGTATGAAAAGTCAAAATAATGGCTAACATGTATTGATCTCTTAATTTGTGATGGGAGCTGTTCTAGGTGTTAATATTCACACTTCCATTAGGTAAAGATTAATGTTAACCACACTCTAAAGTGACTAGAGTGAAGCATAGTTTAAGTAATTATCAAAATTACATACCTATAAAGTAGCTAAACTGAACCTAGGCCATCTGACTCCATATCCCTGGCTTTGAGCACTAGCCTGACTGCTTCCCCTCTCTCCCTACCCCAACCCAAGTTTCTTCTGAGCAAACATGAAGAAATCAGACTCACTGGTGCCACAGGCTTTAGAAAAGAGTAGATGGGTCCAAACAAGAGAAGGTAATACTAATAGGCAAGGACGGAGAGAGCCAGAGCACAAAGCCCTGTTGGAACCAGGCACCTATAAATCTGAGTAGCACCAGAATGGCCAATTTACATTAAATAGTCCCATTTTATGACACCCCAGTTCTTCTCTTATTGGTATGAAATTTCTGTGCTGAAACCAGAAAGCAAGAAGCTCAAAAAAGAACCTGGACACTCCTTTCTTAAATGGAAACAGTCTTGAGTTTATCAATTCTGCTTTCTTAATGCTTCTTGACACTGAATAGTTTTGACAGTCCTTGGTGTCGTAACTTTCATTTATCCCAACATCACCTTGTACCTGGACTACTGTCATAATGAGCTCCTTGAGTCGTGGGCCTGCTCTTTTCCAGTCTATTACCAGTGATACAGATAGAAGGTTCTTTTCAGAGATTAAATTGGATGTTATCACTCCTTTGCTTACAACTGTTAATATTTGTGGATTTTCTTCTAGAAATGAACTCACATTGAAAGACACACATGATAATATGGATTCTTCTTTATAGCCAGCTTCTTCACCTGCTTCGTGTTCCTCCAAATTCCATACTCTTCCTTAGAAAAGGGGCTAGCCCACCCTCACCCCAGGGCATTTACATATGCTGGTCTTCATCCTTCTATAACCAATACTCAATTTGCCTATGAATAATAGTGGTGATGGTTTCACAACATGATCCACATAATGAGTGTATTTAAAATAGGAAAATAATACATTTGCAAGTGTTGTTATAAGTATTATAAAAATAGCAACAATAATTTTTCATTTTAAAATAATAGTTGCCTTATGAAATCTCTCTCACTTGAAGTTTGTGTACCAGATGAGGTATAAAACCATCTAGGGAATCAAGCCTAACACTTGTGATTGGATCCAATGACATTACTCTGAGACCACAAAACATTCCAGTATCTCACAATGCACTCTCACAGTTTCTTATTACTTTCTTCACTCAGCTTTTATTTCCACGTCAAAAGGAGCAGAGTCTGTCACACTATCCACAAAGGTTGGAATATAGTAAGTGGTGGTGTTAAAAATCCTTTTATGGGAGCTCTGATGGCATAGTGGCAAGAAGCTGTGCTGCAATTGCAAAGGCACATGGTTCGAAGCCACCAGCTGCTCCACAGGAGAAGGATGGGCAGTCTCCTCCCGTGTGATCTGTCAGAGGGTCAGCTATGGGTCTGTTCCCTTCTATGACTACACCTCATAGTGATCCTATGAACAACAGATCTGAACCTTGCCTTCTCCTGCATCACCCTCACATTCCCCGTCACGCTCAATCCCATTGTGGTAGTCACTTTAGTAGTCAATCCATCTTGTTGAAGTTCTCTCTCTCTTTGGCTGACTCTCTGCCTTTCCCTGCATTATTTCTCTCTCCAAGGATGGGTTCTTTCTAAAAATATGCCCAGATTTAGAGGAAATGAAATTTCGCTGTCCTTGCCTCTAAAGTGAACTCTCGTTGTATTTCCTCATCGCCCCCATTTGTCTGTCAGTTTGCCCTACAACTGTGGCTTACATCTGGCTGTGATGCTGGAAGCTGTGCCACCAGTATTTCAAATATCAGCAGGGTATTTGAAATGCCCATGGTAGGCAGGTTTCAACACAGCTTCTAGACTAAGGTAAACTTGGAAGCAAGAATGGCCATCTATTTCTGAAATAACAAACCTTTGAAAACTATTGATAATAGAAGAAAATATAGTAAGTAGGATTGTCATCTTTGTTAAATAATTTTGTCATTTATTAGCAGCATAAAAAATTATTAGAATTTGAGTCTGACTGCCAATGTGTACAAATAAAAGCTGTAGATTTTTACAGAACAACTTTACATGAATGGCAGTCTTTGGCCTAATTTTAGATCGTAGGTTTGCTTTGTTGATGAATACACCATTGTTTCTAAGAATTCATATGACTATATTTAAACATAGCATATCTCTCCAGTTCATCTCAGATGCCCTATTAACTGTCACCTATCAGGCCTCTGCTTGAGTTAGTGACCATTGACTTATCAGGTTGTTGTGAGGCTATGGGAGAAAGACGTTGCAGTTTGCTTCTATAAATTTTAGAGCTTTAGAAACTCAGTGAGACAATACTATGCTAGCCCATAAGTTTGTTGTGGTTTTTAATTATTTCAATGGTAGTGGGTTTGATTTGGAGTTATATTTTTTTATTAGGTTGTAGGAGTTGAATGATATAGAGAACATTATCTAAATCATTAGCACCAGATTTCCTTCCAATGGGAGAAAAAGTATTTTCTGAGAAATATGCTTCATAAAACTTGAAGTTGAGACCTGAGGGGCTGTAGGTTCCAGTTGGAATCTAAGACAGTTGTGGAGAAATGAGTGTAACTATTCCGTGTAGAAAAACAAAAGTAACTTTGGGGATTGTTCTTGATAAAGGAGGGGAATAGGATTAGTGAAAGAACTATAAGTTTTAGACAAGAATTCTGTATGAAAGTACTGGCAAACTTTAACCCAAAATGGCAATTATTACCAGTGTTTATATATACATTTTTATTGAAATATGACCACATTTATTCATTTCTATATCACCTATGGTTGAATTTTACCAGATAGACTTAAATAGAAGGAACAAAAACTGTGTGGTCTACAAAGGCTTTAAAAATAATTACTCCCTGCCCTATATATATAGTAAAAACATATTGTCCCCTGCTGCAAGGAAATGACCAGTGGGCAAATTCCTTCACTAATTGATCAAAAAGTTCATTGTCTTCAGGACGGAACCAACTCTTCTGAGAGTCCATTGACTACATGGAAGGAGATTGTACGTCATTTTCCCAAAGAACTAGTGGTGAAGTCATACAGTCAGAAAGGTGCCATCTTTAAATTAGCCACACAACTTCTTATACACTACACCATGAGAGCCCCCTTCATTGACAGAGTGACTGAACAGAATTTTGTACTAAAGAAAGGTCAAATGTATAACATAATGTATGCGATAAATATTATCAACCTCTTAAATTGTTTAGTATTAATTAGTATGTTCATAATGGGTTTTATTTCCTTGATTTTGCTTGAGAGGATTTTCTGTAGCAAATCTGAAGTTGAACTTTATCTGAGAAAAAGGAGCATAACATAGAAATATGAGTTTTTAGGCCATTGGAGCCTGAATTCCTGCTAGGGTTTTTATAGTTATTCCTAAAAGGTATATTCTGATCATTAATTGATTAGGTTATAGATGGTTGTTGAAAGACACTGTGCCCATTTTGCAATTGGGTTGCTTTTTCTTATTGAGATACTGGATTATTTTATACATTTTATATATAATCTTATCAGGTATGTAATTACCAAATACTTTTCCCCCAGTCTGTGGCTGTCCTTCTTACCCTGCTGGAGAAGTTTTTGATGTCCAGAGAAATTTGATTCTTAGAAGGTCCCAGTCATCTATTTTATTTCCTCCTGGTTGTTGGTTTTCAAGATGCTTGGAAGACTGTTCATATTGTGGGTTAAGGCTTCTAGAGTTTTTCTAAGCTTTTCTCTGATGAAGTTTATAGTCCTTGGATTTACTCCTAGGCCCTTGATCCACTTTAAGTTGGTTTTTGTATATGGTGAAAGGTGTGGGAGGACGGGAGGAAAGAAATTATGCAACAATGAGTGAATTCGTTTTTTAAAGTGAACTGTGGAGTAGGAAGGAAAACATGCAACAATGAATGAATGGAAAGCCAGCTTTTCCATAAACTTTCATTAAAATCAAAATTAAAAAAATATGTTTTATCTAAATTAATCTCCTTTTCTGAAGGTGAGCTGCCAATTTAAAGAGACATGGTTCAAATTCACCACCTGCTCCAAGGGAGATAGTGAATTTCCTCCTGTGCTGTTTAATATCTCTGAAAACACACTGGAGGGTCAGCTATGGGTCAGTTTCTATTCAATAGTATATAACAGCAAATACACACACACACACACACACACACACACACACACGTTGTTGTTTGTTGTTATGTGCCGTCGAGGCGCCTGCGACTCATAGCGACCCTATGTACAACAACCCTAAACTCCGCTCTGTCCTGTGCCAATCGCACCGTCTCTGACACTCTCATCCCAATGCAAATTACCTACTACAGTGCCTAATACATAAGTTGGTAAAAAAACAGTGGGACTACAACTCACAGAAAAATGGCAAAACGAGAGAAAATTTGAATTTCCATTCCAGATCAAAAATCTACATTTTAAAAAACTCCTGTGTTTATGTAAGAATCATGTGGGATTCTTTAACAATCACCTGAGGATTGAGAAGGTGCACCTGGTGATCTGATTAAATTGCAGATCCTGATTGAGTATCTCTGAGTGGAAAAGCAAATTCTCAGCAGGGGATTGAACTGGAAAGAACCAATCCAAAGCCCTACTCACAAGCCAGGTAAAATGAAAACAGGTGTAGAGCTGAATGAGCTGTATGCAGAAGAAAATAAGCTGGTTCATCACTCTGAAACCAAATCTACTGCTGTTTAGTCAAACCGATTCCCCATCATGTTTCTGTGACTCCCCAACTTTTCGCAGAGCAGCTGGTGGAACTGCTGGCCTTCCAGTAGGCAGTTCAGCACATAGCACACCATGCCACCAGAAAAAATATTTGCTCAGCGTTAAATTCTAAAAGAAATTTCTCAAATAGGATTTGAAGGTATTTTTTGGTCACAAGACGAAAAAGAAAATGATACACATTGCTAAGTTTGTGGTGGTGGTAGTATGTGCTGTCGAGTTGCCTGCGACTCATAGTGACCCTATGTACAACAGCCCTAAACTCTGCTCTGTCCTGTGCCAACCGCACTGCCTCTGACACACCCATCCCGATTACTCCAGTCACCGAATCAATCCATCTCATAGAGGGTCTTCCCATCCTGTGCTGTCCCTCCACCCTCCCAAGCATGACATCCTTCTCCAAGGACTAGTCCCTCCTGGCAACATGTCCAAAGTATGTTAGACAGAGCTTCAGAATCCTTGCCTCCAAGGAGAAGCCTGTATAACCCTCTCCAGGATGAACCTGTTTGTTCTCCTGGCAGTCCATGGTATATTCAATACGCTTCTCCAACACCACAGCTGAAAGACATCAATCAATTCTCCTCCTATCCTCCCTAGTCATTCTCTAGCTCTCTGATGCATAACAAGTGATTGCAAAGACAATTGCCTATATTAGGTGCACCTTAGCCTCCAGAGTGACACCATTGCTCTCCAGTACTTTGGAGAGGTCCCTAACATCAGACTTTACCATAGCAATACATCTTTTAATTTCCTGGCTGCTGGTGCCAAGAGTGTTGACTGTGGAGCCAAGCAAACTAAAGCTGTTAACAATCTCAATCTCTTCACCATCCATCCTGAGTTTGCCAATTAGCCCAGTGGTGAGAATCTTTGTCTTCTTGATATTGAGCCTCAGTCCACATTGAAGGATGCAGTCCTTGATCTTCTGCAGCAAGCACTTTAGGGCCTCCTCAGTTTCAGCAAGCAGGGTTGTATCATCTGCATAACACAAATTATTGATGAATCTTCTTTGAATCCTGATGCCACACTTTTCCTCATACAGCCCAGTGTCTCAGAGAGTCTGTTCTGCATATAGGTTGAAAAGGTATGGAGATAGGACACATCCCTGGCATACACCTTTCCCAATTTTGAACCACACAGTGTTTCCTTGCTCTTTTCTGACAACTGCCTCTTGGTCCAAGCATAGGTTTTGCATTAGCATAATCAAGTGTTCTGGGATTTCCATTCTTCTCAGAGTTGGTCACAATTTGTTGTGATCCACAGAATCAAACGCCTTTGCATAATCAATGAAACACAGATAAACATTCCTCTGGTACTCCCTGCTTTCAGCCAAGATCCATCTATCATTAACTACAATATCCCTAGGACCATGACCCCTTCTAAACCTAGCCTGGACTTCTGGGAGTTCTCTGCTGATGTACTTGTCCAGTCATTTTTGGATAATCTTCAGCAATATCTTGCTTGCATGTGATATCAGTGATATTGCTGGATAATTTCCACACTCTGTTGGATCACCCTTCTTTGGAATGGAAACAAACATAGATCTCTTCCAGTCAGTTGGCCAAGTGATTGTCCTCCAGATTTCTTGGCACAACTTGGTGAGCACATCCAGGGCAGCATCTGTTAGCCGAAATATGTCAATTGGTATACCATCTATTCCTGGGGCCTTATTTTTTTGCCAATTCCTTCAAAGCATATTGAAGTTCTACATTTCAGTAGAGTGTTTCCAGAAATACCTGCTCCCAGGCTGAACTTGACCTCTTGCAAGTCTCTAGGACTAGAAATCAAACTTCAGTGCAAAAGCATCACGCATGATTCAGAGACACAGTCAGTATCAAACCCCAGGAAGAGGTCGGTGTATTCGTATTTTATATGTATAGATAAAATAGAGATATTGTTGTTTTATTGTCCTGTCAAGTTGAAGCCTACTCATAGACGACCCTCCAGTGAGTTTACATATGTTGTTGTGGAAAATTGAGTCTAAACCTACCCTTAACTGACTCTCCAGGGGCTTTTCAGAGGCAGTTAAAATGTTATAAAATATATGTACATAGATTATACACATTCATTTATTTAAGACGTGCAAATATCGCACTTTTAATGCAACAGTGATAGTATTCTCAGTTCTAGGTGAGTTTTCTTTAAAAATGTCAAAATTATTGCTATAGATTAGAAGGAGAAATGAGTATTTCAAAGTTGAGGTGACAATCAGTAAAGAGCTGGCAGAATGAACTTCGAGCAGTATGTATTTGTACGCCTGATTCAGAGTAGGTACCTTCTTATGTCCATAAGCAACCTTGCTTTTAATAATACAATTTGGCAAAAAAAACAAACAAACGAACAAAAAAAAAACAATACAATTTGGCAAAGTGTTTTCACTCGTATCAGAGATACAGCCTCTGAAATTGACTAATAATATGGCTTTGGTGTAAATTATTATTTCTGGATGACTAGCCCAAGGTTCAGCCATTCAGATCCACCCACAGGCACTTCAGGAGACAGGCCTGGTCAGTCAGTACCTGGAATCTGTGTGTGTGAGACCACAGCATGGAAAGCCCTATGGAACAGTGCTGATCTGCACACGGTGAGTCACCCTGAGTGCCAGAACAATGTCTCTTTTGCCAGATTTTGCAATCAATCTCTTTGCATATCCAAAAGAGGCTTTTTTTCTTTTCTTTTCTTTTCTTTTTTTTTTCCTTCTTCTCTGGGGCAGCAAATGAGGGTAAGCTATGTAAGAAAAAAAACAAAATGTAGATTCTATTTTCAAGGCTATCTATCACATGAAAGGAGATTGTCCATCATCTCCCTCAGAATCACTCATGGGTTTGAATCACCAGAGGTACAGCCTTTTAGATAGCAAGATAACCCTCTCTGAAATAAACCAGCAAAGCTACTTATGGGTCTCTTTGGGTATCAAAAAGAGGCCCTCATTTTTCCTCTGGGAAAGCAAATGAGGGTAGTCTGTGTGATAGAACATCAATGCTGACTCACAGCGACTCTCAGTGGAGTTTCTGAGGCTATAAGCCTTTCTGGGAGGAGATTACTATCCAGTTTTCTCCCATGGAATGGCAGTGGAATTCAACGCACTGACCTTTTGATTAACAGCCTGGCATGTTTACACACCACACCACCAGCGTTTTTGTGATGAAACACGGGACGGAAATAAATGCCAAATTTTCTAAAAGTAAATTTTCTAAAGGGTAGCTTCTAATCTCCTCCTATGCAATTAACTGCCTCTGAAAAAGCGCCAGTGGGTCAACCATTAGTCAGTTCCAACTCGATGGTGCAATATCAACAACATAAATTAATACAGATTGCAGATAATAGGTTATGAGCAAATTTTATTCCTAAGTCTTTCTTTATATCAAATTTGGATATAAACAAAAAGAGTTATGTTCAGTTCCTATCTACCGTCAGCTCATCAAATGCCTGTCTTCATGCGTAGTACATCTTCCTTTGCATTAAAAAATCATTAAAGAGGGAGGAGTGGGTCAAGGAAATGGGAAAGATCTTGTGTGAAAAACAAAGTATATAAACTTTGCAAAGTAAACCAGTATAAAATAAAAACTTTATATTAAAAGATCATTAAAGAAATATTGCTGTTGTTATGTTGTTATGTGCCATCGAGTCGTTTGCGACTCATAGCGACCCTATGCACAACAGCCCTAAACCCTGCTCTATCCTGCACCAACCGCACTGCCTCTGACACACCCATCCCGATTACTCCAGTCA
>NW_006399855.1:3482001-3494383 GCF_000299155.1 Elephantulus edwardii | reverse complement strand
TTCTGGTATTCTCTGCTTTCAGCCAAGATCCATCTAACATCAGCAACAATATCCCTAGTACCACGACCCCTTCTAAACCCAGCCTGGACTTCCAGCAGTTCTCTGCTGATCTGCTGTTCTAATCGTTTTTGGATAATCTTCAGTAGAATCTTGCTTGCATGTGAAATCAATTACACTGTTCTGTAGTTTCTATACTCAGTTGGGTCACCTTTCTTTGGAATGGGAACAAATATGGATCTCTTCCAGTCAGTTGGCCAAGTGGTTGTTCTCCAGATTTCTTGGCGCAACTTGGTGAGCTAGGTACACTAAAAGACCCTTACCATAACAATACAATAATAACAATGTTTTGATGTGTGTCACAAAACAGCACCCCTTTAGTATGAATCATTTACATACATTGAATTTTAACTATAATAGGCTTTATAGAAGTTGATTCAAGCTTACATATGGTAGTACATAAATCATGTGTTTGTAACCTGGGAACTACCTGTAATAATTTCATTTATTCTCTGTTACCTTTATTAAAACTGCATTCTCATTTGGCAGAGATGCTAATCTTTGTGGTGGCAAATGATACCATGCTAGCAATGTTTAATGCTATGCAACCTCTTCCTCAGGGAGAGCTGTCATTGTGCTTTTCATGGCCACAGTAACAATCCAAGACACTGCAATGAGAAGCTACTTTTGGTGACATTATGATATACCCATGGCTTCGGGATTTTAAAAGCAGGAGCTAGGAATGATACCAGACTCTAAGCATTGTTGTTGTTGTTAAGTGCCGTCAACTCATACACTACTCAAACCAGCCCTGTGAACTATGAACAAAAGACCTGAACACTTTGTATAACTTTCATCCCCTCTCTAGGTTCATATTGTTTCTGGAGGCAAGCTATTTCGGAAGTGTATGCCACTCCTGCTTCCAGGCTTGTTTTCATCAGGGAGAGCCACCAAACACTGTCCAAGCAGAAATGACCAAGGAAAATTAGAGACTATTAGAGATGAAGACATAATGAAATAATTAAGATGATGAAGTTTAAAAAGGGCATGTATTTAGCATTTATAATATGCCTGGCATTGTGCAGAGTATATGACATGATTTGGTTTTGTTTCATTCTTACCATAAATTCTTTGAGGTAGAGGCTATTGTTGTTGGGTGTTGTTGGATTGAAAGCAACTGACCCTTCAGCAGGTTTTCATACCAAGTAGATCATATGCTCCACTGGAGCTGTTGGTATATCTGAACCATGTGTCTTTGGGTTGGCAGCACAATTCCTTAGCACTAAGCCACCAGAGCTCCTTTGAGTTAGTGGCTTACTTGTTTTATTGTTTGGTACCATCGAGTAGGGACCAACCTATATTTAACCCTCTGGAATGTTTTCCAAAGCACTTAATGGTGCGGGTAGAGATTGCCCATCCTTCTCTCACATAGCAACTGGTGGATTTGAACTGTGTATCACAGTAGAGATCAGTTATGAGTAGGAGCCAACTCAAAGCACTGGCATTGCAGCACTGCTACGTACCACTAGGCCATCAGAGCTCCATTAAGGTAGTGGCTAGTGCATTTAATTTTCTTATCAGAAAGTTGAGAGGCAGAGAGATTGATTGAACTGCCCAGTGCCAGCCGATGAGTTAAATTGTCAAGCTTGGCCCGGAATCCAGGGTGTTTTACCTCAGAGCTGATGTGCTTAACCATACAACAAAGAAGATAGAGAGCCCATCTGATAAGACTCTGATACATTTGGACTCAGCAAGGCTTTCTGGATTGATGCACATGCTGTCCTTTCTGCATTTGCACGGCCTTTTGCTTATCTCTGGTTTTCAATGAAAAAGAACATTATGTACTAGGCATGTGCAGTAGGAAGAATATTCCCACTGGCAACATGCAGATCTCTTTCTCCATGATCTTGGCCTCATTTTCACTGTCCCCTCTGCTTTAGGGAGAGTTGACATGGATCACAGTTAAGCTTGCACATACATTTCTGTAGTCCTTACCAGATGTCAGCTCCATACCACATTCTATAATCTTAAACCACTTAGGCTTTCTGATACCTTCAACTGTCACCTCTGCTCCAGTCCATGTGAGCTATATTAACACAGCCCTGAATGGAGCAGCAATGTTTTGCATTATGCGAGTCCTTTAAAAGGCGTGGCCTGTATCTACACAATCAAAATGATTTTTGTTTCAGTACAATCAATTAGTACAGCTAGCTACCTTAATCAATTCACATCACACTCAGCTAATTTGGTCAATCAATGCATAATGGGCTGTAAAGATGACCAAAATTAATGCTGCACCATGACTATAAACCTCGCCCTAATGCTATTATATATGTTGATTGCAGAAAACCCTGGGGGTTTTCTCAAATCCTAATAGAGCTAGAAATCTGTGAAAAGCATACTGTACTCAGATGTTTTCCTGGGATTTGATAAATTAAGACAATCATTTTGAGAGCTGAGATTTTTGAGAGAGATTCCACACTGCTGAAATGACTAGTGGCTAATCACCTTCCCCCAGGGAATGAGGGGTAAGGAAGTTGACTCCAGGACAAGAAAAGGCAGATATCAGGGAAAAAAGGTCCTGATGCTGCCACTTTTGTTGGTAGTAATGAAATGATGCCTCCTGGACAAATTTAAGGAGCTCTTATGGCTTAGACCACAGGGATTTGCACTGCTAAGCCAATAACCATGTCTCTCCAGCAGTTCCAATCAACCAAAGGCTTCTCTGGGAAAGGATGTGCAATCTCTTTCCATGTGATTTACAGCCTCAGAAACCCACTGGAGATCAGTTGTAAGTAGGAGCCAACTCAAAGGCAGTGAAAGACACACAAACATCCACACATCCACATCCACTTGCTTATGGCTTTCCCCGACAGCACCATTGCAAAGTCTTAGGGTAGAGCCAATAATGGGAAAACAGAATAAAGACAAAACAATAAAGAAAATTAAAATCTTCAGTCTTCACATGTTCCTTTTGTGTCTCTCACAACTTAATTTCTTCTTTTCCATTTAAGTTTGTAGCAACTGAATGAAAGTGTAGGGAAGGGGGGAGATTTTTTTAATGCATTTCCTTCATATACATGTTAAAATCAGACAATGACTAAGAAACGCTGCTGTGTTTCTTTTCAGTTGTGTTGATGACAAAGCATATCGATTAGTCCATTTAACATGGACTGCCGAAGAACAGATGAATCTATCTTAGAGCAACCAAGGTGCTCCACCAAGCAAAGACTATGAAACTTTACTTCACATACTCAGGACATGTTGGAAAAACATATAATTCAAAAAGGCTATTATTTAAAAAAGGGCATGATACTTGGAAAAGTAGATGAGTACAATTTTTGACTAGATGGAATGGACACGATGACTTCAATAACGGGGTATGAGCATGAAGAAGATTGGGAGAGTGGCACAGGATAGAATAAGGATTTTGATTTGCTATTCATGGGGTCACAATGTGCTGTAGAGAACTAGATGACACCTAACAAAACAGAAACAAACAAACAAAAAAAATGGTGTCCTTCAGTCCATTCCCATTCTCTGTGTTCTGTGTGCTACAAAGTACAGCTAAGCCATAGGATAGTCCTGGCTGTAATCTTCACGGAAGATTGCAGCCAAGTACTCTTTCTACAGTGGTATTGCTGAGTGGGTTGAAACTGCCAGTCTTTAGATTTAGCTGTTGGTTACACACCACTTAGACCCTCTAGTGGTCTACATGGAGTTACATAGCCAATCAAAAGACGCACAAAACCACCAGCTCTTCCAGGTTAGAAAAATGGGCAGTCGTGTTCTGTGCAATTTACAACCTCTTAAAACCAACTGAAGGGTCAGCTATGAGTTGGTACCTACCACATGACAGACAGACAGACAGACAGGCACCTGCCTTCTCATCTTAGGTGGTAGTTGTTGTTCTTATGTGCCATTGAGTCTGGACCAAGCCATGGATGACCCACCAGTGATTTTTCAGAGGCAGTTAATCACATAGGAAAAGGTCACGGCCCATCTTTCTCCTACACAGTGACTGGTGGTTTTAAAATATATACCTTTGCGGTGCCAGTGCAACTCCTTATCACTAGGCCACCAGAGCTTCTTCCCTTTTAATCTTATATAACAGATAAATCATTCCCCCACTTGGTATTTAATTCAATTCTTACCATAGAAATATGACAGTTATGGTCCTAACAGCGGCTGCAACAGCAGTTAAATTTACTGGCCTTGTATCATCATATGCAGTTGCCATTTTGAACACTTGGCATGTATTAACTCACTTAATGCTTATGGCCAGCCTTTATCGGGTACTTTGGTAGGTACTGATATTAACCCAATTTTACACAGGAGACAGCCTTAAGTATTTGAGGAGCATAGTAATCTAGTAATATTGCCTTATATTTTCATTGGGGTGAGGGGGAAGCACTTCATATTTGGCTAGATCAGTTGTAAATGTAGAGAAGTTTCAAAACTTCAGATCTTGACATTTTGCACAGCAAGGTTTTCCCTGTAATGAAATAGCCTCAGGGCAGAGTGAAAGCCTTTTGCTTGATCATTTATAGCTCAGGCCAGGCCTGGAAAACATTTGTGCCAGCAAGTCTTCTTGAGTTTCTCTTCTTTTGCCGCATCCTTCAATCCTTAGCACATGCTCTCCATTTGGACTTTTATCTTTTCCTTATCGATGAGAGACAAAAGGTTCAAGGTTCCCACTAGTATCTTTGGCCCAAGTTCTAAAGGGGAGGGTAGATCCAAAGGTGTGGGTGTCTCTGAGCCAGGGTGATTTTACTCATTCTCTTCAGTGCATGTCTTTGAGAGCTCTAGCCATTGCATCGACTCCATGTGTGTATGTTTCCTAAAAATACCAAGTTCAAGTACTCTGCTAACAAGGAGAGTATAACACTGCAGCCAGTTTCCCCTGTCACTGAAGCCCTGCTGTCACCTAGAATGAGAACAACAACTTGTTATTGGCTTCCAACTTGAAATAGAATAAAAAGCTAATGTAGAATTTTTTCTTCTTTTTCTCCTTGAATTTACTTCACTAGGCTGGTATTCTTTTGTGGCTGCACCCAGTTGTGAAGCTTGTCAGATACTTTATTGATTTACAGTATATTGTGGTTTGGAGCTGCAGAATCACACCTTTTCCAAACAACTGGAGAATTGCATCAGGGTCTTCATTCCAACCAAAGGTTATTTTCAAGTCAAGACTTTCCCATGTATCTGTGTTACAATGACTTTGTAATGGGAATAGATAGAGAGTAAATTAGATAAGCTTGACCTAGGGTAGTAAATCTGCCTAGGTTGAGGGAGTTTCATATTCAGTTAATAGCATGTAAATTTCCTACATGTGATTAACAGGTTTTGAAACCTATCAGTCACTGACATAACTTTCAAAAGACAACAGAAAAAACCATTATGAATAAACAGCTTCTTAAATTCTCCCTTTAGGGCCTTCTTAGTCTTTTTTTGCTAGGTTTTTATTCTTGCTATTACTTTTTCCTTACTTTAGAACTTAATGCTTAATGCTTTTAAGGGTTTCTATATTATTGAGTTGAACCAGGATTATTCCTCAGCTGGCTGACTCTGATAGCACTCAGCACTGGATTTTCTGTTCGGTGTACTTCATTGACAGCTTATTAAAATGTGCTTTCTCCTGTATATTAATTTTGGAGTTCTCAAGTCCTGAAAATCGATCCTTAATCACATGCTTACAAAAGAAATTTAAGATGCTGAGTATTTTTCTCTTGTCATCACTGCTGTAATATCAAATGTTGCAGGGCTAAAGTGTATTTTAGGGCATTTCCTAAATCCTAGCATCCAGGTAGGCATGGAGTTTTACTTAATAAGAAGTTCTTGAATAGAGTCCCTCTAATTTCAGACTTTAGGTCTTTGGAATTAAAAAAGTCACTGCCAAGTCCTGTTGTAATGGAATAGAAAATTGACCTGAGAAATCAAGCTCTCAGACCATGTAATAAAAATATATACATGGGCCTCTTTGAACTCTGCAGCCCCCTAAAGTGCCCACATTTTATTTCTGAAAAGAGGTGAACAAAACTTCCTTTCCTAGAACAAAGTACCAAAGTTAAATCCCTAAAACTTTACTCTTCAAAATAAAACCTCTGAACAAAATGTATCTTCTTTCAAAAGGAAGTATAGATATTATACAAATATTTATTGATTGATTCATTCTTTTTGGCTCCCTGAGGATATTTATTTAGAGTCACATGAACATACTCAAGCTGTGGTGGCCTAGGTGAGAAACTGCATTGAAATGTCAAAGGCATGTGGTTCAAATCCACCAGCCGCTCCGTGGGAGAAGGATGGACAATCCCCTGTGCAATTTAGTGCCTCAGAAAACCCTTTGGAAGGTCAGCTATTTGTAGATTCCAACTCAATAGTACACAACAACAACATACTCAAGCAGAGCAATGATGCCAGTGTGGATAGTATTTTCATCTTTAATATTTGGCATCACCATGGGTAGAAGTCTATTAACAACAAGGAATATTAAGAATTAAAATAGTTATGCTATGAGTCATGGTTGCTTGAACAGTTCCTACAAACAATAACCACAACAAGATGGCTGATAATAATGAGTGAAACTAGAAGCTCAAGATCATTGTCTCAGGGGCATTAAGGCCAATTAGCACAACATAATCTATATAGACAATGTTCTTTTCCTGCTTTGATGAAGAGTGACTGACTAGGACCTTAAAAGATTTTGAACAACCATCTAAGGTGCAGTTGTTGGTCACTCCTTTAAAGCAAAGAAGAAGAAAATCAAAGACTATTTTCCTTTAAAGCAAAGAAGAATCAAGAAAATCAAAGACTATTTAAAAAAAAAACCAACCAAAAACCATGTCTCTATCAAACTGCCAGACTCCATGACACTTCAACTGTGATGATACTAATTGAACAGTACTAGATGGTATCCAGCTACCACTGCTGACCTCTCTGAAGGGGGGCATGAGAAGGGCAGGCTTACTGGTCTCATAGCTGTTCCGTGCTGTTGAATACAATTCACAGCAACCCTCTGAAGAGCAATCCTGTGTCATGCTCATTATCCCTCTGACTAACTTGAGCCCATTGCTGCAGTCACTGTGTCAATCCATCTTACTGAGGATCTCCCTGTCTTTCACTGACCTTCCCCCTTTCCAAGCATGATAGTATTCCCAAAGAATAGTATTTACAAACAACATACCCAAAATATGTGAGATGAGATTTCACCACCCTTACTTCCAAGGAGCACCCTGGCTACAGTTCTTTCAAGGAGTATCTGTTTGGTTTTAGGTATATTCAATGTTCCTTTCTATCACCACAACTCAAAGGTGTTAATTCTTCTTTCACAATCCTTATTCATGGCCTGAATCAAGTGCACGTTAGTCTTCAAACTGACATCTTTACTCCTCAATAATTTGGAGAAATTCCCTGATGACAGACCTGCCCAGTGCAGAACATTTCCTGATCTCCTGCTTGTTTGTACCAAAGGTGTTGATTGTGGATCCAAGGAAGATGAAATAATTGACTGTTCCAATCTTCCTCTGTTATGAGGTTGCCTATTGGTCCAGTGCTTCCATCATCACTTAAGAGATTCTTCCTCCACCTTTGAGACCTCCATCATCATTTAAGAGAGTAGACTCTGCGTTAGAGATCTGGGGCCTCCTTGATCCTTTAGAGAGTGGTATAAATCCCAAGAACATGATTCTTAGTCTTACTTCAAGCCGAATACTGAAAGTATACTTGTGGTTCAAGTTTTAGAAAAAAAAACAGTCTTATCAGGTGAACATCAGGCAGGCTTAAGATCAAAAGGGCAACATTTGTCTAGGGGTAAAGCTTGTAAGGCAGGAAGCCCTAGGAAAGAACAAATGGAAATGGAAAACACATGTAAGAAGTGGGAAGAGTACTATTACAACATGGGGATTGTGGCCAATATCATGAGACACTCTATGAATGAATTACTGAGTGGGAAACCAATTTGCTCTAAAAATGATCCCTCAAACCAAAATAAAGACTTAATAAAGAAAAATGAATGCGTTTTAGAATTGCCTTCCAAAGTCTTCATTATGCCTGGCAGTTTTGAATCTGGGAGCTGGGAAAGACACTGTAGAGCAAAAAGTCAAAACTTGGAAGGGTATGAGCTAGAACTGTAATAACCAACGGTCATTTCTATCTAAGTCTTTCTATATATCCCAGAATTCTTTCACCAATGTTTTGTCACTTGTGCTTCGCCACCTACCAGCAATTGATGCTTTTGGTACATAGTGTTGAGGGAGGTTGCTGAAGATAAGGAGTATCAGACAGAGAGTAGGAATTAGCTGATCCAACTCAGATCCTTTCCTATACTTCTTCTCAACACTCACCATGGCTTCTGGGGTCTTTTGGGTGTTTCGAACTCTTCATCCTTTATCTTTCCACCCCAACCCACCAAGCTTAAAAGCAGCTTGATTAGGGGAGCTCCTAGATAGAGCAAGTTTTAAGGCTGCTGTATATAGGGTCGCTAAGAGTCACAGGCAACTCGATGGCACATAACAACAACAGACTCAACTATTTCCATCAAGAAAGGAAGTAGAAAAAAGGGAGGGAGAAAACCTAATTAACGAGATATCTATCATATGCCAGTCACTCTATTAAATATTTGCTTTGTATGTTTCTCACCAATTACACTCCCAAAACTTATAAAGTTGAAAACATGATCTCTAGTTTCATATATTAAATCTTATTCACAGTCAACAAGCTAAAAGTGACAGACTCTCATATTTAGGTATCTGGCAATTAAAACCCTCCTCATTATTACTATAAGGAGCTCCTGTGGCCCACTAGCAGGAACCTGTGTTTCAAAACTAAAGGTTCAAATCCACCAGCTCCTCATGGGAGGAGGATGGACAATTTCCTCTGGTGTGATTTACTCCCTTCAAAAATCTATTAGAGGGTCAGCTATGGGTCAGTTCTGACTCCATGGCACACACAACAATACCATTACTACTCTAGCTTCTCATAAATTAATGGCAAGAAAGAAGAATATTTCCATAGAAGAATGATGATTGTTATTGTTGCTGCTGTTAGGTGCCACCAAGTTGCCTGTGACTCATAGTGACCCTGTGTATGACACCTCTGCACACTGCTGTCTCCTGAGCCAATCTTATTGACTCTGACACACCTACTCCCATTACCCTGAGCACTGATTCAATGTATCTCTTCCAGGGTCTTCCTCTCTTGCTCTGTCTCTCCACTCTTCCAAGCATGCTGTCCCTATCTAAGGGTTGGTCCTTTCTTGCAATATGTCCAGAGTATTTCAGACAGAGCTTCAGAATCCTTGACTCCAAGGAGCATTCCGGTTTCACCTCTCCAGGACAAACCTGTTTGTTCGCCTAGCAGTCCATGGTATATTCAACACTCTTCTCCAGCACCACAGCTCAAAGGCATCAGTTCTCCTTCTATCATCTCTAGTCATTGTCCAATTTTCTGATGCCTAGCATGTAATTGCAAAGATGATGGCCTGGGTCAGTCACACACAATTTTAAGATCTTGACATTTCCAAGGCATTGAGGGGATCCATCTCTTCATTCTGATTACATTATTAGACATTACTGTCAGAAATGGGTCATCAATGATCCTAAGAAGTAGTTTATGTTTAATATCCAATTCCTGAACTCTGATGTTGTTGTTCTTGTTGTTGTTGTTAGGTGCCATTGGGTTGAGTATGACTCATAGTGACCCTAAGAACAAAAGTTCTAAACTCTGTTCTATCCTGTTCCATCCTCACACATCCTGATACAGAGGAACCCATTGTAGCAGTCACCATGTCAATCCACCTGGTTATGGGTTCCAGCACCTTCATGGCTGGTGCTCTTCCAATCTAGGACCTCTGTTCTCCATTTTGAACTTCCCTTCCTTTTACATAAATTCAGTTTCCCATTTCTTGAAATTAGCCACAAGTCAAGGATTTCACTTTCATGTTTTAGGTGTATGTGCTACTCACAACAGGCTTCTACTTCTGAGATCTCACTTCCAAATCATCAGGCTAATGTATACATTTGCTTCTTAGTGCTCAGATCCTAATATTCTTGAGAAAGTCAGAAATAATTTTTAATCTCAGGTTTTTGTAATTAAGTTTTTTAAATTTAAGTAATGCCAAATCCTTTTAGGTAACCTTGTAACAATCATGCTTGCTGCAAAATAAACCCTTACTACTTGAGCAACATTCTTTTTTGATTGCATAAATGAAGATCCCTCCAACAAAAGAACCAGTGTGCTGGAAGGCAGCAGAGGTCTTCCAATAAACTGATTTCTTGAGAGACTTTTGGAGTATCCAGTGCCTTCCATTACTAAATTCTAATAAGGAATGTGAACAGAAGTCAGGACACACCGCACATGTCATCATGTTATGCAGCAGCTCTTTACATAAATGAACCATTGTAAAGCCCAATTGAAGACAGAAAATTCACTTTTTTAAAATCTTTAAAACAATTACCTAATAGTTGTCTTGTCCCAGAAGGAGTTTTTACCTGATGTTTTATTACTCGTAAATCTGTACCTCCTATTATTCTCTGTTTTCCCATTTCAGAAGTTAGATAATGAGACAATAATGGAATAATGCCTTGCCAAACAAGACACTCCATCTGCTTTTGTTTGTTATTCCCCTCCCCATCCATCCATCGCCCACTTTGCCCAAATGCTTCCCCTAACGCAGTAATTTTCCTTTAACACAGACCTATGATTTTAATCAGCTCATCTGTGTGGTGCTGTCTGGGGTAAGGGACAGAGGAACTAATGTTTTTCAATTCACATTTTGAAAATAAAGGCATTTGCAAGCACACAGTTACCCTTTGGAAACTCAAAGTTAATGATTGGGAAGCTTGCCTAGCATGCCACAATCTTCATGGACTTTGTCTTTCCTTCAACATAAGTAATATACATGAGGGAAGGAGATAAGTGTCATCTAGGAAGAGGGATCATTCTCTAGGAAGAGAGATAGTCTACCAACTGGATTAGGAAGCACTTGAATCTCTCTTCAAAAGTACCTGGTCCTGTAGAGTATAGAGAAGCCACAGTCACAAGTGAGTGTGACAGGACTCTGGTGACTAGATGAAAGAAACTCCACTGGGTTGCTTTTGCCACTCAATGCTAGGCAACATTCTGTAGCCATTAAACTAACAACTTGTAAAGTGAGTGAAATTTGGACCAGTGTAAACACAAATTGTTAAGAGCACCAGACCTTAAGGATTAGAAAGGAAATGAATGGGAGCAGGATAGATGGATAGGAGAGGGAATTGACTAATACCTTTACAGCTCTTACAACATATGCAATGCTTTAGAATTACTAAATTAGGAGAATTACAGGAAATATGGCTGCAAATACAGAAAACTGCATAGGTGAACCATTATGGCTAAAACTTCAAAGAGATGACTCCCACTCTCCCCTTAACTCTTATTCCCTATGCACAAGAAGTAGCTGTGGAGTGCGCAAAATGTACATTTTTATGCCTCATTAAGTAAAATGTGATGTCACGGAGTGACAGTTGCCAGGGGAGCTCTAATTTGGAATTGCCAATATTATACACCTTAAGATTCTCAATGATAATGCAGCATTAAAACTCTTCTCACTGAATTTCTTTAATAAAAAACACAGCTGTGAGCATTCATTCAAATACGTACTTATCATGTTTTATTCCTATGAGTAATCGCTTCCAGATTCAGCCTGACATTTGGAACTTTCTCTCTAAATGGAAGACTTCAGAATTAGCAAATTCACCTTTCCTCATTAGAAATGAAGTCAGACTCCTGGTGAGTTGAACAAACTAGAGCTCAAAATTAAGAAAGAAGGAAGAAAAAAAACCACACCAAAACACAAAACCAATTGCACACAAAACAAAAACTGGCTATTTTAAAAATATGTGTGTGTATGACTGCTAAGAGAGAAAAAACAGGTTAATCCTAGAGAGGGTTAAACCATACTGCTCCTTGGAGGCAAGGATTCTGAAGCTTTGTCTGACATATTTTGGACATGTTGCAAGGGGAGACCAGTCATGGAGAGGGACATCATGCTTGGGAGGGTGGAGGGACAGTGCAGGAGGAGAAGACCCTTGATGAGATGGATTGATTCAGTGACTGGGATAAATGGGGGTAGTTGTGTCAGAGAAAAACCAATATGTACATACATAGAAATTGCAATTTGGACTTGGCCCTGTTTTACATGTGCATGAAGTGATCGAATCTACCATCCTTACCAAGGAACTATATATTCACCCTGAAACCCACAGCATCCCTTTTCAGCAGGAAGTAGCTAAGAGAATAGCTTTTTCCTTCCCCTTTTCCTTATGAATCAGGGTGAAGTCTCTCTCAGGGAGGAGTGATAAGGAATGGCAAGGGACACACTGACAAAGGAGATTAATCAGAACTG
>NW_006399855.1:3468616-3481746 GCF_000299155.1 Elephantulus edwardii | reverse complement strand
CAAACCCACAACTGGCTTTGAGTTGAGTCTAACTCTCCGTGTCCCCATGTTTGTAGGCTGTGCTTCATATGACTGAATTGGGGAAGTAGCCCACCTGACCTTGCAAGAAATCTTACATGGGAATCTCCAGCCTTTCATTAAAAAGTTGAGTGTATTAACCATCTGCATTGCTCGGCTACGCTAGAGAATGTTCGATTTAGGAAATGTCAAAATCTGGAATAAAGAAAATTCAGCACCATTTCTTTTAAAATAATGACTAATACAGTCACCAAAAAAATTACTTAAGGTACTTAAAAATAGTTATAAAACAGGACTGACATGAGGATTGGGGGCAAACTAAGAAGAGAGGGAATAAATAATGTACATGGCATTGAAACAGATGAGGGAGAGAACTGTGTAAAAGGAATATATGTATATGATTAGGTATTATTGGCATGACAAGAGTCCAGAATAAGAGCTTCATAGTAAGATGGACTGTGGTGGTGGTGATGGTGGGAGCTGTATAACAAGAAAAGATTTATTTTTTTTTTCCCAAAGAGAAAAGCAAACTGGAGGGGTAAGGGGGTAGGGAAAAACATGTGCAACAACAAATGGAAATCCAAGTTCTCTATAAACTTTCATTAAAATCTCAACAAAGAAAAAAAAATAGGAAACGTGAAATCTTATTCTTCTATTTGAGGAAGAAGTAAGAGAACCACAAATCCCTGGACTGTGAAAGAGTTGCAATTCTAGTGAATAACTGTTGTTCTTTTTTTTTTTTTTTGAGTGGCATCTACATTTAACATTCAGTTCCCTCTCCTAAGATTTTAGCACCAAAATTTTCGGTAGCATGGGTGAAAGTCTACTCTTAGAGGAAGAATGATGTCCTATGAAATGTGAGATAAGAAAGTGGGAAAAGTATTGAACAAAGAAGCTAGATAATGGGCAAACCTCGCACGGTCGTCATGTAAAGCGCCTAAGTGTGCTGGAAACTTGGTTCTGCCTCTTCACAGCTGCAAGGTTACTTCATGGGCCTTGGTTACTTCATGCATAAAATGGGATTAATAATACATGCCTCATACTGTTGTTGTGAGGCATAAATGAAATAACTGTATTTAGCACAATGCTCACCACACAGCTGCTGTTCATAACTACTAGTTCTCTTTGCTCCTACACACAAACTGTATTCATTTTTTAGGGTCATAACAAATCACCACCAAGCTAGTGACTTAAAACAAGAGAAATTTATTTGCTCACAGTTCTGGACAGTGTAGGTCTGAAATCAAGGCATCTGCATGGCTGGGCTCCTTCTGAAGGCTCTTAAGAAGATTTCTCGTATCACCTCTAGGGTTTTGTAGTCCCAGGCATCCCTTGAGTTATGGAAATTCAGTTCCACTCTCTGCACATCTTCATTTTCACATGTTCTGTGTCCTCTCCTACTGCAAGAACACCAGTTATGGATTTAGGGCCAGCCTCATATTCTGGATGAATTTGTCTTGAGATCTTTAACTAATTACATCTACAAAGAACTTATTTCCAAGCGAGAGCACCATCTGAGTGTCTAGGTGGACATAGGTTTTGTGGAGAATGCCTAAAATGTAACCTGCTTCTCCCCATTCTCATGCTAGTTTCCTGTTTATACATTTAAATGCTAGGATCTGTCATTTCTGAACAAACTGAATCTCCACCTTCCGTGAACTATAGAAAGATCGATACAGTTACAAAGAATGAAGAGATGAGGGAGGGAGTAGAGTTTTTTATTGCTCCAAATGAATTGAGTCCTGTAATGATTCCTTTAAAGTTATTACAAATTAGCCTAGTGGTAGGAAACTGTACAGCAATTCCAAAGACATAGTTCAAATCCACCAGCTGCTCTCTGGGAGGAGGATTGGCAGTCTTCTCTTGTGTAATTAACTGCCTCTGAAAACCCACTGGAAGGTCAGCTATGAATCAAATTGGGATGCCAATTCGATGGCACACCATCACAACTACATATATCTAGAGGTCTAGTGGTGTATTTTGTGCAAGGACACTAAATATCCAATTTTCTCCTTCTTAAAAAAGGGAGAAAACACCTACTCCGGTAAAGAGTAGTTAACCTGCATCGCCTTTCAAAGCTGAGAGTAGGGAAGTTCTGTAGTCAAGTAGATCATTGTGAACAATAAATTTGCACGTGTTATTTTTATAGTTCTATTAGAGTTTCTTAACGTTTAGTGAATCTGTACTCACTATATGATTATTAAGCCCTTTCTTTGTCTCCTTTGTGTGAATTTCCTAATATTCTTTTCAAACTATATTTTTCTTATTTTGTTGTTGTTGTTCATTACCATGAAGTTCACCATGACGCAAAGTGACCCCATAAACAACAGATAATGAGCCTTTCCCCGTCCTGAACTATCACCATGATGTCTACTGTACTCTAGCACATTGTCACAGTCACTGTGTTGTTCCGTCTCATTGAGAGTCTTGTCTTTCTCTGACCCTCCATCTTTCGCAGAATGCCTTTTTCCAGGGACTGACCCCTCCTGACATAATGCCTAAAATATGTGAAACATTTCATTTACGAGCTTCATAAGATGAAATATAAGTAGTCTTGCTATCTGTGGGCTTAATTTTCTCAATTCTTGTTCCTAGAAGAACTAATTTCTTAGAAAATCTTTGTATTTTTTTGAGAATGCTGTTATCCCCTACACAAATACACCAAAAGAAACACCGATATTAGTGTAGCACCCTGTTCTACATCTAAAACTCACATTTCATACTTAAAAATACACTTGACAGATGAATCATTGCTAGTGTATCTAGAGGATTTATCAAACAAAATCATGAATATCATATTCAAGCAAGATTCTGTTGAAAATTATCTAAAAAGACGACTTGAAACAGCACATTAACAGAGAACAGCCAGATGTGCAGGCTGAGTTTAGAAAAGGTTGTGGTACCAGTGATATCATAGCTAATGTTAGATGAATCTTGGCTTAAAGCAGATAGTACCAGAGGAATGTCTATTGTGTTTATTTGACTCAATGGCTGGGATAAGGGGGGTAGGTATATCATAGACAATAAATATGTTTCAGGATGGAGCAGGGTTGAAAGCTATTGTACATAGGATCGCTATGAGTCACAGGTGTCTTGACAGCACATAACAACAATAACAACAATAAGAACAATTAATATGTGTACCTTGACATACCTAATTGGCTAAATCTATGTAAAGAGATAACTAATATACAAGCACATACAAGTTTATATGCTTATCAAGGTGAAACTGAAGAATATTAAAGTCAATAAAATTTAAAAAAACTGATGTGAATATTTTTCACATGAATTTTAGAGACGATATTAAGACTTGACATAATGCATTAAACACCAATGATTGAAGATGAGATGATTTTGGGGGTAGCATCAAGGATATTATGCATGAAGAAAACAGAAAACCACTAAAAATATAGGCATGAAAGAAAATGGATGGGAAAAGTAACTCTGAAACTTACTCTTGAAGATAGAGTAGCTAAAATCAGTGAAAGTAATAATGAAGAAAAACAGTAAATAAAAAAGGAACCTGATAGATGGGCCTTTGTATTCAAAGGTGGGTTAGGCTCTGACTAAGTCTCCTGTTTGGAAATTCATGTGTGAAGCAGTTTGATTGTGGAAAGTCAGGTATGAACTGTTGGGTCTTTTTGTTTTGTTTTGTTTTGTTTTGTTAACAATCAGATGTAAGCTGATTGATCACCTAGATTTAGTCAGCAGTGAGCTGGAAGCCTCTTGTTTAAGTCAATCAGGACCTGGTGGGTGGGCCTTTGTATTAAAAAGTTGATTGGGCCTTTAGGCCTACAGCCCTCAGACCTGGTGTTAATTGTGTTTGGGAAGAACATTGTTCTAAGTGGTATAGTACTTGTCTGTCAGTTTGCTGTACTAAGATAACTTGGGGTTGCTGTGATACTGAATGCTGTGTCACTTGTGTGCCAAATGCCATAGTGGTTAAATATAGTGGATAGGGTTTGGTAGAGCTCCCAGATTAAGACAGGCTTGAAAGTAGAATTGGCATCCACTTCTTAAACAAACAGGCCTTTGGAAACTCTATGAACATTAGAGTAATGACAGCAGTTATAGAACAGGGTTCAACTCTTTTGTTCATAGGGTCACTATGAGTAGTACTCAACTCAATGACACTTAACAATGACAAAAGAAGAAAACAAAGTTAATTATTAATGAAACGTGCAAAGATCTAGGATTAGAAAAACAAAAAGATGTTTGGCATTTCTCAGGCTGAAAGAAAAAAGACATTTTCAAGCACTGAGCTCTAGTATTAAAAGATTCTATAAGACAAATATTAAGCAGTACAACAAGCATTACATGGAAGATGGAAGGAAAGTAATTAGAAAAAATTGAATTTATCAATGTTCAAATATCTCAGGGGTAACTTAGAATCAAAACCAAAGATACAAATACTACGCAAATAATATCATCTTTCTTGCTAAAAGCAAAGAGGACTTAAAACACTGATGAAAAGTAAACACTACCACCTTCAGCATGGATTACACATCAATGTAGAACAATTTGCAAAGAACTCAACACATTGTCACTGGGTCAGAGTTGACTCATCTCAGGGAGATTTTGAAGGCTGTAAGTGACTTATCTGACATCCATCTTGGTCTTTTCTAAAGAAGAGAAATATATAATACTTGGTTAAGAAAAGAATCAATTAAGAGAAGAATATTCTGAACAAGATTGATTAGCATGGTGGCTATGACAATAGCTTGTACATAGCACAAATTGTGATGCTGTGGCAAGACCAGGCAGCATTTCATTCTGATATACATAAGGTCACTAGGAGTTGTAGCTAATTTGATGGAAGTTAACAACAGAAACAACATGTATTAAGGATTGTAAACATTTGTTACATGGATTGTAAATATTTTTATAGTTTGTTATTTGCCTCTTGGTTTTGTGAGTTTTATTTGTTTGGGTTATTTCCCATGTGCTGTTGTTATGTGCTGTTGAGTCACTTGCAACTCATAGTGACCCTATGCACAACAGCTCTGAACCCTACCGTGTCCTCAGTCAGTCTCACTGTCACCAGCACACAAACCCTCATTACCCAAGTTACTGTGTGAATCCTTCTTCTCCAGGGTCTACCTCACCTGCATTGTTGCTCCTCCCTTTCAAGTATAATGTCCTTCTCCAGGGACTGGTCCCTCCTGGAAACATACTTAAAGTATATGAGACAGAGCTTCAGGATCCTTGTCTCCAGGGAGCAACTTGGTTTCACCTTCTCCAAGGCAGACCTCTCTGTTCTCTTGGAAACAGTTTTATTTCTATGAAATGAAATATTTTAAATTTCAAGTTTTTTGAGAATGTGTTACAATTAGCAATACCTTTATTACTTAGATCTGATATAGTCTGCAGTTAGGGACCTCTCCAAATTTGAGGAGTAATGATGTCATTTGAAAACTAATTTGAGTCTGATTTAGGCTGTGGTTTTTTTCTTGATCACTTGCTGTGCATCTGAGAGTTGGACAATATTTAAGAATTGATGCCTTTGAGCTGTGGTGTTGGAGAAGAGTACTGAGTATCCCATGAACTGCCAAAAGAACAAAACAATATGTCTTAGAGAGGGTGCAGCCAGAGTTCTTTTTGAAGGCATAGATGACAAGGCTTTACCTCATAGACTTTGGGCATGCTGCTAGGAAGGGTTCTTCCTTGGAAAGGGACATGATGCTCAGAAAGGTAGAGGCTTGGCAAAGGAGAGGAAAACCCTTGACCAGGTAGATTGACATGGTGAGCTCCACACTGGGCTTTTGTGTGTCAGGAAGTGAGAGGATGGTTCAGGATAAAACAGAGTTCATATCTGTTGTTCATAGGGTTGGAATGGGTTATACTCAATTTGATGGTTCCAACAACAACATCATATATTCTAGTATCTGAATTATTGCATTCTTTTCAATCTTTGAAAATTTGACCCTTAAAATTTTTCATATATATTGTCATTTCTTTTCATTTTATCTTCGTATTTGTTATTGAGGGAATATTACATATTTTCCTTTAATTTAAAATATACTTTTTTCATACATAATTTAGTCATTCGATTTGCTTCTGAATTTCTATTTTCATTTTTCCCGTTTATCTATTCAACAAGAATCTGCTTTTCAACAAGATAACATATTTTAGTTGGTTGTTCAAAATACATTATATAAAGTTTATAATATATCTTGCTAAAAGCTAAGACTAGTCTAAATACTAACTCTGGTTTCTTAGAGTTTTCCTGTGAAGTTTGCTTTTATTTTACAATGTATACTTTAGAAACGCCTATTTTAATGTCTTTAATGGGATGAAATGTACAAACCATCATAGGGAGATTTTTATTCTTTAAGAAGCTAAATACCCTCAATTCTTGTTACGATTACAACAGAAATACCACAAGGGAATGATTTTTAAGGAAAGTAATTAACTTACCCTTATTTTGTGTGTCATGTCTTTAAATTAGCTCTGACTCACATACTTAATTGGAAGCAGGAGTGGCATCCACTTCCTAAACAACTTGCCTCAGGAAACTATGAACTTTGATAATTGTCGATAGTTGTAGAAGGGCTTCAGGCCTTTTGTTTATAAGGTTGCTTTGAGTCATGCTCAACCCATAAGCAATCAACAATGTGGCCAAGAGAAACCAGTGTTTGGAGAAGGACATCAAGCTTGGAAGTGTAGAAGGACAATGCAGGAGAGGAAGACCTTGAATCAGATGGATTGAGATAGTAACTGGGGCAATGAGGAGGATTGGTGTATCAGAATTAGTGAGATTGGCTCTGGACAGGGCAAGTTTCAGAGCTGCAATGTATGGGGTCCCAGGCAACTTGATGGCACGTAACAACAACATTGTGACTTCAAGTATAAGAGAAGAAACACTGCCCTATCTTCATCATCCTCATAATTAATGCCATATTTCCACCCCTTGTTGCAGCCACTCTGTCAATACATTTAATTCTGATTTTCCTTTTTTTTTAGGTTACTTTAGGTTACTTTTCACCAAGCATGATACACTTCTCTAGTGACCAGTCCCTCCTGGTAACCTGAAAAATGTCTATGAGATAACATCTTGCTTTATTTGCATCTAAGAAACATTCATTATGATTGTGTGTGATCTAAGAGTTGTTTGCTCTTCTGGGAGCCCATAGTATACTGAATATTCCTCACTATAGTATGTCTATTCAAATTCTTCACCAACACTATAATTTGAAGCCTTTGATTCTTCTTCAGTTCTCTTTAGTCATTGTTCAAATTTTTCATGTAAATAGTGCAATTGAAAAAATGCAATGGGTTGAAACACTGTATGAGAGATTAGGAGTCCAAATTCAGGACAATAGGTGGAAACTTCCTCTCAGTTCTGGTTCTTGGGGAAGAGGAAAGTCTAGTTTCATCTATTACTATCCCTCAGCTCCATATTGATGTTCATGTGACATTTAATCAATCTTCCCATCTGTGCTTCCTCGTTTCTAGGCTTCTGTTCCTTTTGTATCTCAAATGTAACTGGCTTTAAATCACCTGTACTTCCATGATCATAATTACATAACAAATAAAACTGTTTCCTAATTTTGAGATAATACTGTATGTAGGGGCTCTTTTTATATAGTACTGTTCAATTTCAAATGTCTTTATATATCTTGCTGTTGTTATTTGCTGTCAAGTCGCCTGCAACTCATAGCGACCCTATGTACAACAGCCCTAAACCCTGCTCTATCCTATGCCAATCGCACTGATGCTGACACACCCATCCTGATTACCCCAGTCACTGAATCAATTCACATCATAGAGGGTCTTCTCCTCTTGCATCATCCCTCCACTCTCCCAAGCATGATGTCCTTCTCCAAGGACCTGTTCCTCCTTACAACATGTCCGAAGTATGTCAGACGAAGCACCAGAATCCTTGCCTCTAAGGAACAGCCTGGTTTAATCATCTCCAGGATAAATCTGTTTGTTTTCTTGGCAGTTTATGGTACATTCAATACTCTTCTCCAGCACCACAGCTCAAAGGCATCATCAATTCTCCTTCTATCCTCCTTAGTCATTGTCCAACTCTCTGATGCGTAACAAGTGATTGCAAAGACCATAGCCAGTTTCAGGCACACGTTAGTCTTCAGAGTGACACTATTGCTCTTCAGTACCCTGGGGAGGTCCCTAACAGCCGACTTTCCCATCACAATATGTTTTTTGATTTCCTGGCTACTGGCGCCAAGAGTGTTGACCGTGGAGCCAAGCAGACTAAAGTTGTTAATAATCTCAATTTCTTCACCATCCTATATGAAGCTATTAATTTTGTATATCAGTTTTGTACCAGACATCTTAGTGTAAAATACTGTGCTATTTGTAGTGCTTGCCAATGGATTCTCTTGTGTTTTACAAGCAAAACACTTATCAATGTTAAATATTGTTCTTCAATTTTGTTACTGGTTTGTGATAGGAAAAACTGTGCTACCATAAAACATCCCAAATATTTAGCTACTTAACATAACAAGAGTTTGTATATTACCTACCCAATATCAACTGTCAGTTCAGGTAGTTCTCCAGGCTAGCAGTGTTCCATAACTCTGCTGATTAGTTACAATGGACTCAGCTCCAACTCATGAAAAACTCACATGTGTCAGAGTAGAATTGTGCCCCATAAGAGTTTCAATAATTGGTTTGTTGACATTGTCAGACTTTCTTTTGGGCCTTCTGGATGAACTTCATATTTCAATCTTTGTTTAGCAGCTAAACAGGCTTACTGCTTGCATTGTCTGGGGACATTATTGATTCTTGTAGCTCCTGTATAGTAACTCATGCTTTCATCGAGGCTGTGAAATAGAAGAGGTAGCAAAGAGAGAAACAGCAGCAATCAAAACCCAGAAGTGGCATACATCAGTTCTGCTTACATTTTATTAGCCACAGTAGGTGATAAAACTACACTTTATTAGCTCAAGGAGGAGGGAAGGGCAGTCCATTTCCATGCCTGAATATAGAAATGAGTCAGGCATGTGTAATGTCACTTCTTTAATTCTATTGACTCTGTTAGCAAAATGGTTGTCTAGTAGCTCTTCTTTCAAAGAATTAGCCCTTCTAATTTATTATATTGCAAGTGAAACAATTTTTCACATGAGTGATTCTAAAAATGTTTATGCATGTGACTGAAAAGAATCCTTATTAAATTTAATCCTCAAATATGACTGGAAAATAATTTCAAATCATTTTCCCTTTCTCTGTGGAAGGTCTCTTTAGCAAACCCATGTTGGATACACTTTTCTATAGGATCATTCTGTATTCTATTTCCCACTTTAGAGTTTTCTTTCCTTAATTTTGTCTTTTTTTTTTTTTTTGGTAGGGGTATTTTTTCTTAAAAAATTATATTGGTTTGCTCACAAGTTTCATATACATTGTGTTTCATGCTACTCTTCATTCATTTTGTGTTGTACACAATTATTCCCATGCATATGTTTTATATAACCAATTACCATTGAGCCTTGTCCTCCATTTGCCAGTTTTAACAGGTCTCTACCAGATCCTTCCCATTGCCTTCATCCCCTCCCTCCACCCACCACACTGTGCAGCCCTGTGGTTTTGCCCCAATGCATCCTCACTCATACACTCCAACTTCTATATGTTTTACTAACTATCCTTCTATTTCTACAATAATGATCTTATGCAGAATTTGTCCTTGTGAGACAGAGTTCATTCACTCAGCATAATTTCCAATCTCTCCTAAGTTATGTAGTAGTTTTCAAAGTCATTGTTCTTGAGTGCTGCATTGTATTCCATTGTGTTAATGTACCATAGTTTTTCAATCCATTCAGTTGTAGTTGGGCATTTGGACTGTTTTGATGTTCTTGCTATGAAGAATAATGAACATTGATGTACAGATCTCCATTTGTGTCTCAGTTCTAATTTTCCTTGTGGTATATTCCTAGTTATGGAACAGTTGGGTTATATAGAGTTTCTATGCTCAACTTTTTGAGAAAATGCCAAACTGTCTTCCAGAATGTTTGTACCATATTACAATCCTACCAAGAGCATATAAGAATTCCCACCTTTCCACATCCTCTCCAACACTTATTGTTTTCTGACCTGTTAAACTTTGCCACTACTACTAGGGTGAGATGGTATAAATATGCTTGTAGTTTTTATTTGCATCTCTCTTATTGCCAGTGATTTTGAACATTACTTCTTGTGGCTGTTGGCTTTCCAGATGTCTTCCTCTGTAAAAAGTTTTCCTATGTCTTTAGCCCATTTTGTAATTGGGTTATCAGTCTTTTTCTTCTGGAGGCCAAGGAGTATTCTGTAAATTTTCATTGTGAGACCCTTGTTTGAAATGGTATTACTAAATGCTTTTTTCCAGTCACTAGGTTTTCTTTTCACCTATTGAAAAAAAAATTTTTGATGAGCACAGAGCTTTACCCATTCATCAATTTTAACCTTTCCAGATTATGCCTTTTTTGGCTGTACTTGGCAGTCTCTTTACCATAGACTAGGCCATCTAAGCTTGATCCCAGCTTATAGCTGATAAGCTTTATGGTCTAGGACTTTACTCACAGGTCTCTAATCCACCTTCAGTTAATTTTTGTGGATGGTGTGTGATGTGGATCCTGTTTCAGCTTTCTGCAAGTAGCAGTCCGGTTTCACCAACATCATTTGTAGAAGAAGTTGTCATTTCCGCATTTGATGGGGTTTTATTTCCTTGTTAAATATCAGTTGACCATAGATAGAAAAGTCCATTTTGGGGTTCTCAGTTCTTTTTCATTGATCTATGTGCCTGTCATTGTACCAGTACTATGGTGTTTGTGTTCCTACCACTATGTAGTTGGTTTTGAGGCTAGGGAGTGCTGTACTTACCACTTCCTCTTTGTTTTTTCGAAATGCTTTACTCAAATGGGGTCTCTCTCCTCTACAAATAGATTTGACAAAATCTTTTTCAATCTCCTTGAAAATTGATTTGGTATCTGTATTGGGATTTTGTTGAACAAGTAGATTGCTTTTGGTAGGATTGTCATTTCACAATATTTAGACTTCTTAGCCATAAAATAAATTATAATGTAAATAAAACATATAGGGAGCTCTGTTGGCATAGTGCCAAGAAGTTGCACTGCAATCCCAGAGGTGTACTGTTCGAATCCACCAGGTGCTCTACGGGATCAGGAGGGGCAATATCCTTCTGTACAAGTCATATCTGATTTGATGGTACACACACACACAAATAATAATAAAAAGAAAAAAATACAACATATCAAAACTTCTTGGATGCAGCTAAGGTAGTCTTCAGAGGGGCAATTCATAGCAATAGGCAAACACTTAAGAAAACAAAAAGAGAAGCAAAATTAACTCTGTAAATCAACACCTCCATTAAATAGAGAAAGAACAATCTAACCCCACAGAATGTAGAAGAAAGGAAATTATGAGAACAAGAGCTCAAATCAATGAGATAGAAAACAGAAAAGCAATTGAGACCATCAACTAAACCAGGAGCTGGTTTTTCAAAAGGGTCAATAAAATGCTTATTTGTTTTAACCTTAGTTCTAAACAACTCCAAACTACTCTGTAAATGAAAACTTGCTTCTTTGACAAGAATTACTTATAAATACTTTGTATATGAAGTATTCATATAAAAATAAAATCTATTTATATATAAATAGATGCATGATTACCTTGGCCATATATTCTCAAAAGAAAACCACAATGAAGTCATCTCTAAATTCTTGGCAAATTAGAGTTTTGGCACATAATAGGCATGAAAATATATCACTACAAAAATTTGAGAGTTTTTTTTAAGGTATTATTTCCCACAAATTCTACCAGAAAGCAAGGTGGTTGTTATTGTTGATGTTATGTGCCATCTAGTCACCTGAGACCCAAAGTGACCTTATATACAGCATCTCTGAAACCTGCCCTATCCTGAGCCAGTCTCACTAATTCTGACACACCAACCCCTATTGCCCCAGTTACTGTATCAATCCATCTCCTCTGGGGTCTTCTTCTCCTACACTGTTCATCCATCCTTCCAAGCTTTATGTCCTTCTCCAGGAAGTGGTCTCTCCTGTCCACGTGCCTAAACTATGTGAGACAGAGCTTCAAAATCCTAGCCTCTAGGAAGAAACTTGTTTTTACCCTCTCCAAGACAGACCTATTTGTTTTCTTGGCAGTTTATGGTATGTTCATGACTGACTCTTCTTCAGCACCACAATTTGAAGGCATCAATTCTTCTCCTGAATACCTTCCTCATTGCCCAGCTTTCTGATGCATAGCATGTAGGTGCACCTTAATCTCTAAACTGACATCATTGTTTTTCAGCACTCTGAAGAGGTCCCTGAGAGCAGAATTTCCTAATGCAATCCATCTTTTGATTTCCTAACTGCTGGTGTTAAAAGTGTTGATTGTGGATCCAAGGAAGCTGTAATTGTTTACAGCCTCAATCTCTTCTATATCTATCATGGTGCTGCAATTTGCCCAATGGTTAGAATCATTGTCTTCTTGATGTTGAGCTTCAATCCATATTGGAGACTACAATCCTTGACCTTCTGCAGCAAGTGCTTTAGATCTTTTTCAGTTTCAACAAGCAAGGTTGTGTCATCTGCATAATATAGGTGGTTGATTAGTCTTCCTCCAATCCTGATGCCGCTAACGTCATACATTTAGTATGACATCTAAATGTTCTTCTTACATGCTTTTCATGGTAACAATAGAATTTATGCCTGTTTATTATTTCATAGATAATAATTAGTGGTCCAGTGATATAGTTCTCACCTTTAATACAGGAGATCTTAGTTCATTTCCTAGCTGATGCTCCTCCTGTGCAGCTACCACTTGTCCATCAATGAAGGCTTGTTGCTGTGATCCTAAAAAGGTGTCTCTGAATGGTTCTTCTAGATTAAGATGGTCTATAAAATATACATAAAAATTTAATTACAAAAAATAGTAATAGAAATCCTATGGATCACAAAAGATTAATCTCCAGTCAATCCTGGATATCACAATAATTTGTTCTTTTCACAAGGAGACTTAGTGATATCTAATAACAGCAAAAGGGCCGAACTTGTTCAGCATTTCTTAAGCTCAAGGAACTAAAGAACAAATTCAAACCTAGAGTTTTTATAATCAAGGATGCTTTAGGCAGAATATTAAATGATCCAGGA
>NW_006399855.1:3457075-3465613 GCF_000299155.1 Elephantulus edwardii | reverse complement strand
CTGCTCCACAGGAAAAGGACGGGCCATCTCCTTCCATGTGATTAACTGATTCTGAAAACCCACTGGAGAGGTCAGTTACGACAACCACCTACTATTATTATGGCCAAAGCAAAAAATAAAAAGATGTATAGTATTTGGCTCTTCTGATATAAAGAATTTCTTTAACATACTAAAGAGCAAGGCTGTCTGTTTAAAGACTAAGGTTTATCTGAAACAAACCATATTATTTTAAATTGTTTCATGTGAAAATTGAACAATCAATAAGTAAGACAAATGAAGAATTGATGCATTTGGATGTTGGTACTGGTGAAGAATATTAAATATGCCATGGACTTTCAAAAGCACACATAAATTTGTCTTAGAGGAAATTCAACCAAGGTATTCCTAGAGGCAGGGAGGTTGAAACTTTGTCTTACACACTTGGGCATGCTGTCAGGAGGAGCTGATCCTTGGGGAAAGTCATTGGAAAAGTAGAAGGTCATCAAAAGACAGGGAAACACTTCATGAGATTGACATAGTAATGACAGTAATAGGCTTGGTCATGGCAAAGATAGTGAAAATGACACAGGAAAGGGTGAAAGTGTTCCAAGGGTCAGTGTGAGGTATAGTAGAGATGGCACCTAGCAACAGAGCCAATAACATAAGTATTTCTACTATCAAAAGTATCCTTCCTGGAAAACATTCTGTAGGAGATATATATTATAGATATATATAGTATAAGATAGAGATATATTATAATATATATAATAGCTATATATATTATAAAGATAATTGGTTCATCAAATTCTGGAAATCTAGGAAGGTGTCAAAAATGAAGTGGGAGAAACACTTGAACATCTGCTGTTTAGGCATTAGTGAACTTGCATCATGTAATCTACAATGTTGAGAATAAAAAAGCTGAGTAAAATGGTGTTGCATTCATAGTTAAAAATGTTGAGGGTACAATTTTGTGAGTGATAGTATATGATCCATATACATATAGGAAGACTGGTCAACACAACTGTTATTTAAGTATATGTAGCAGTACCTAATGCCAAGAGGAGGAAATTAAGGATTTCTACCAATTTTCATATTCCAAATCTGATCAAACATGCAATCAATGTGTGTGAATAATTTTGGTTACTGAAACACAAAATTTGGAAACCATAAGGAAAGAATTGTAATTGGAAAGTACCAACAGATTTTATACCCAAGAAAGGTGATCAAACAGTAGGTGAAAATTATCAAACATTATCATTAATGTCAACATGAAAGTAAAATATTGCTGAAGATCGTTGAAAGACAGCTAAAACAGTACATTGATAAAAAACTTCCAGAAGTTCAAGCAGGGTTTAGAAGAGTCTATGGCACCATGGATATTACATTGCTAATGGTGAAGAGATTGAGATAGTTAACAGTTTCATTTTGCTTGGTTCCACAATCAACACTCTTGGTAACAGCAGCAAGGAAATCAAGAGATGAACTGCATTGGGAAAGTCGGCTTTGAGGGACCTCTCAAGAGTACTGAAGAGCAATGACATCAGGCTGGAGACTAAGGTGCGCCTGATCCGGGTTATAGCCTTTGCAGTTACGTGCTATGCATCAGAGAGTTGGGCAGTGAATAGGGTTGATAGAAAGATAATTGATGCCTCTGAGCTGTGGTGCTGGAGAAGAGTGTTGAATATACCATGGACTGCTAGGAGAATAAACAGGTTTGTCCTGGAGAAGGTGAAGTTGGAATGCTCCTTGGAGTCAAGGATTCTAAAGCTTCGTGTGACATACTTTGGGCATTTTGCAAGGAGGGACTGGTCCTTGGCGAGAGACATCATGTTTGGGAGAGTGGAGAGGCGGCAAAGGAGAAGAAGACCTTCGATGAGATGGATTGATTCTGTGACTGGAGCGGTGGGAATAAGTGTGTTTGAGATGGCTAAGTTGTCACAGGATAGAACAGCATTTAGAGCTCTTGTACATAGGGTCGCTATGAGTCACAAACGACTCAATGGCACATGACAACAACAACAATGTCAGATAGATGCTGGCAAAAGTAGAGAATACCAGAAGAATATTTATTTGTATTTTGTTCAAATATCTTTGCAAAGGTATTTGACTATATGGATCATAACAAATTATGACTAACATTGAGAAGAATAGGAATCCCAGAGCACTTACTTGCTACTTGCTCATAGGAAATCTATATCTTGTCCAAGAAGCTGTTTTCTTTTTTTTTTCTTTTTTAATTTAGGTTGTTTATTTTTCATTTCAATGAACATCTACAGAGATTTTGGGATTCCATTCATTCATTGTTGCACCCTTCTCCCCGCACAAACCCTCCGCCCTTCCCCCCCATTTGCTCCTCTCCTTGAAAAGCAAAAGAAAAACTCCCTCATTGGTACACAATTCCCCCCGCCCCTCCCCACACCCCAAACCCACCCCCTACCCCCAAATATAATCCACTCTGCAACCCTCATTGTCTAAAAGTATTATATTTTAGGGTATTATTTTTATCGTAGGAGTATGCAATGAGGGTTGAAGCTGTTTTCTAAGTGAAACAAGGGACCACTACATAGTTTAAAAATCAAGAAAGGTGGGTTTCAGGGTTGTAGTTGTATTCTTTCTCCATATCAATTCACTCTGCATGCTGAACAAGTAATCCATGAAGCTGGACTCCATGGCAAGACATGTAACTTTCGGATCAGAAGAAGACTCATCAACAAGCTGCATTATGAAGATAATACAACCTTGATTCCTGAAAGTGAGGAGGACTTGAAATGCTTACTGCAGAAGACCAAGGACTATAGCCTTCGATACAGATTATATCTCAACATCAAGAAAACTATACTTGCCACTGGGCCAACATCATGATAGTTAAAGGAAGGACTGAAATTGTCAATGATTTAACCATATTTAGATCCACAACATTCTTGGTACCAGCTGTTAAGAGATCAAGAGATATATTGCATTGGGTAAGTTCACTATCAAGGACCTCTCCACAATGCTGATGAGCAATGATATCAGTTTGAAGACTTAGGTACACCTGATTTAAGCAATGATATTTTCAATCACTTATGCATCTGAGAACTGGACTATAAAGAAGGATGGCAAAGGAAGAATTAATGCCTTTGAGTTGTGATATTGAAGAATAGTACTAAATATCACGTGGACTGCCAAGATAACAAACATATAGCTTGGGAAAAGTACAGCTGGAGTGCTTCTTGGAGGCAAAGAGTAGGAGTTTCATTTCTCGTACTTTGGACATGTTGCTAGAAGAGGCTATTCCTGAGAAAGGGAAATGATGTTTAGAAAAATGGAGGGTCAGTAAAAGAGAGGAAGACCTCTAGTGAAATGGACAGACGTCATGACTGCAGCAATGGGCTCAGGTGTGTCAGAGATCTTGAGAATGGCACAGTATATGACAGGGTTCAAGTCCGTTGTTCATAGGGTTATGGAGTCATACTTGATTTAACAGTACCCAACAACAACAGGCTTATCAAACATTTTCAAGTATGAAAATATTAGGATACATATAAACAAATATTTTCATAGGATACATCTTTTGCAATGTATCTTTAATAGAGATTAGATCAGTGGAACACAAAAATAAAATCAAGTAAAAATATTTTAATGTAGGCAGTATTTCAGCAATTAAAGTAATTACATAAAATAAGGGAACTAGAACTCAAAGAGGTGCTAAAAGCATTCAACTCTTCTGAAGTTGTATTTAAAATAAAGCCAATGTTCAGGCACACCCAGGTCTACTTTTACCTCCTATTGCACCACATGGATGAGCAAGCCATGGTAAATAATTAAAAGTAAAAACACTGAAGCAAAAGTTAAATATTTTGCAATCTAGATGCTTCAGGAATGTACTACAATCTCACAAAACATAACCTGGTGTCTCAGAATCCTTGGATCAGAGATATTTGGTCAAAAACAATATAATTATTGAAATGTAGGATTCACTACAACCTTGATCCTCTTAGATCCTGGAGCAAAGCTTATGCCCTCACACTTACCAGCCCTTCCACCAAAGAAAGAATATAGTCCATAGGCATTGCTTTGAATTTCTCTTTTTCTCATTCCAAAGGAAAACATTTTTCAAAAGCATAGGTCTATTTATAAAGGTGAAGAAACATCACTACTGTCAATTTGGGACTAATTCTTAGCTGATCTTTCAGTGTATTTCCATAGTTGTACATTGCATGAGAGGAGATTGCCTTTCATTATCCCTTGGAGTTGTTGATGGATTCAAACCACTAGAGAGGCTCAGGCGTTGGGCTGGTACACAACTCTGTATAGACTACAAGGATGCCCCAGGTCATCACAAAATCTAGGTTAACTATCACTCAGAAAAGAGAGCACATTACATTCAGAACTCTAAAGTTTCATTGCTTAAATACTTCAGAGATGGTGGTGCCATTACTGTTATTGTCCAGTCAATTTTAACTCAAGGCTGTAGAGTAGAATTGCTCTACAGGATTTGAAAAACTGTGGCCCTTTGAAAGTCAATTTCCAAGCATGTTTTTCAAGGTACCTTGGGGTAGACTCAGACTGTCAACTTGTCTGTCAATATTTGAGTGTTTTAACCACCCAGGGATTTCACAAAAGTTGTAATGTTCAACAAATTTAACTATAGGAGTCTGTCTGTCCTCAGTGGAAATAAAATCACAATTTTTAAAAGAAAAAAAATCAGAATTTACCTCCACATTTTAAACTGAGCCTTAAAGATTTGAACTTGTCATAAGCTCCGGGCAAATTAACATGAATAGAACATCTTTGACATGCTTTTTACATCAGAAGCTTTTTAATTGTACCTACAGTAAATTCTTCATCTTGAATAGAGTGAATTATCTCTAAGGTCCTTAAAAGTTAGTAATATATTTAGATAACTGTTTAATATTTTTTCCTTCAAAGAAACCAAATAAAAGTTATATTAATGTAAGTATTTCCTTGTATTTCAACTAATGAGTTGTTGTTGTTATGTGCTGCTGAGTCATCTGTGAATTGTAGCGACCCTATGTACAACAGCCCTATACCCTGCTCTATCCTGTGCCAACTATTATCTCTGATACACCTACCCCATTATTCCAGTCCCTAAGTCAGTCCATCTCATCAAGGGTCTTCCTCTCTTGCGCTGTCCCTCCACCCTCCCAAGCATGATGTCCCTCTCCAAGGACTGACTGATCCATCCTTGTAACAACTAATGAGTAGTTCACACACACACAAACACACACAAACAAACAAACCAAAAAAACCCCCACAACCCACCAAACCTTAAAAACATCGTATTTAATTATGGGCAGAGGCAGGGACAGAGTGCACTATCTTTAAGTATCATAAGCAATATAGGGATCTCTGGGAGCTTGATTGTAAGGAACTGCACTGCCAACACACACACAGTTCTAATTCACCAGCTGTACTGAGGGTGAGAGATAGACAAATCTCCTCCCATAAGATTTACTGCATCTGAAAACCCACTGGGGTCAGCTACTGGCCATTCTAATTTGAAGGCAACAAGAATTATTATATCATGGTCTTTTTGTTCACAGAATGAAACCATGTGCTCCATGCTAGTTCCTTTTGTTTATTTAAGTTAAAGCTACCAAATGTGCATTATTAGTATGCTTGATTACTGTAACTGAGCTTTAATACTTTGTTTCTATTCCTGAAATTCTGTAACTAGTCTCTGCTGCAGTGCCATAGTAAACTTTATTACTAAACATTTCCCTCATTTATGAATTCCTACATGAAGTCATTCATTGATTCATTCATTCACCATCCATCCGTTCATTTATGAATGATGGGGAAATGATTAGATTATAGTACAATAGGAGCTGGGAACTGTAAAATAATCTATGCATTATCTACTAGGAGGTTATGAATATCATGAATAAGATTAGTTTCACTTTCTTTCTTTGAAGTATTAATGGAAAGAAAGCATTTCAAAGTAACACCTCTCTGAAGATTTATCATCATTGGGTCTACCTCTTTTTTGGAGAGCATCCATGGCAATTTGGAAACCTAGTGTTTTAGAAGTGGGTGCTCCCTAGGAGAGATGCTATTAGAAATGTATCATAGGTAGCACAGGTAATTAATCACAGGTGTCTAGATTATGACATCTGGCAGCAGGCAAGCCAATTTTATTCATGCTTATTGGTCAGTTACAGAGGTGATACTATCTAGGGATGCTCACCCTATTGGTCAGTTAGGAGTCTGGCTCACCTTGGTTGCTATCACTGTGGTATGATTGATTGATTAATGTTAAAACTGCTGAACACTGAGTCCTCTTCCACAACTATTTGATGTCTTTTGAAATCTACCTTCTTTAAGAGCACAAATGCAGAGGATTCTACTCATTTCAAATCATCAAAATCTCCACTTTTTATAGATCAATTTTTTCCCCCAATTGCCAATGTCTTTTCAGGAACAAGAGTTGGTTGACATGTGTGTGGACTGAAACTAAATATGTCACTTGATCTGAAAAATTTATCAATCTTATGCTGGTAAACAAAGTAGATATCAGATTACAGAAGTCAAGGGAAAAAAGTTTCAGTCCCTCTGCAATCAGAGGAGTTTATTCTGTCCATTTTATTCAGATATCCTCACTACCAGAGTTTGAATTGTCACATTCACTTAATTAACATTTACTCTTCAAAGATTCCATTTTGTCTTGGTCTTGCTCTTTCATTTGAAAAGCCCCAAAGGAGCTTTTAATATCTCAGCCTCACTTCTACTTTATGAGCATATGAAAACAAGATTCAATGTATCTTGGGAAAAAATTCTGTTGTTCTGCATTGTGCAATCAGCATGGACATTTTTAAATTCCTTCTAAGTAACGGCATACCCTCAGTGTCTTGATAATTTTAATAGCTAATATTATTGTCAGTTTATGGCATATGGCGCTGTTCAGTACGACAAAAGAACCTTTTTCCAAACTGAATTGTTCTGCAGACTGCACTGTGGCTCTCGAGATTTCCCTCTGAATATTGAAATCATAGTGGCAATTAACAGAATTTGTGTCTTTTGAAAATGTTTTATCTTTAAAAAAAATCTGAAAATAAAACTGAAAAAAAATGTATACGTGGTTTATAAAAGTTGAAAGAGAAACCTGTTCTCAGAAAGTACTATGGTTTTTAACCATTCCAATTTGAACTTTTTTCAAACTGTATTTTATAAGCATTTAGAATATCTTTCAAGTCTTTCCCACTCGTTATTGAAACTATAAAACAGCTCCAAGCAAGTCTGATAAAATTTTGTTTTGTTTTAGCATAATTTCTTAGTGGTGTAAATGATTACTGCTTATTTTGATTCAGACAACTAATTTTCCAAGAGTTGGTTTCCACATGTGAAGACTCTCATACTATCTAGGAGGCAGCCTTCATTTAGGATAAGCAGTGAAAGTGGCACTATAAATAAAATTGTAGTAGCACAATGGAACTGTTATACTACTAGTCTTCATATGGAAGCCCTTCTCAACCTCACAGGAATAGTCTTCATTCTTTAAAAAATTCTCACCTTCCTCTCTTTGTTTATAGCCATTTTGCTTCAATATTAGCTGACGACAATCACTTGTTATCTAACCCCCAAGTCAAATTGCATTTCTCCCAAGAAGTCCTTACCAATCCCTGTATCATCCTCTCTCCAGACTTTCAATGTGTTAACTGCTTTTCTAGTTGATACTTATTTTCTGTATGCCTCTGATTACGTATTTCTCAACTGAGGGAATGTGAACCTTTTAATTCCTAACAATATTTTGACCATATTTACCAGTAAAGTGGAGTTGATTTCAATTCACAGCAATCCCATATGTATCAGAAAGAACTATGCTTCATTGGATTTTTAATAATTGAATTTTCCCCTTCACTGTGATTTTAACAAAAGTTTACAGAAAAGTTGGATTTTATCATTCATCTATTGTTGAACATTTTTATCTCTACGACCTCATTTGTTTTTCTAAAAAACTCATTCACTGTTGCATAGTTTCCTCCCTCCCCCAGTCCACTTTTCTATGTACCTCTTATTCTGCACTGTTGTCATACAAATAAATGACTAAATTTTTAAAAATAAGTCGCAAGATATTTTTTTCCCAAGTCACTTCAAAGTAGACTAGAACATCCAACCATTCTGCTGGCAATTGAATGTTTTCACCACACAAATCACTCAGGAAATATGTGCTTGGCAGTAAGTGCAAAAGGGGAAAGCTTGACTCCACTCAGAGGTGCCTCAGGGGAAAAGACTTAGTAGTCTACTTCTGAAAAAAATCAATCATCAAAAACTCTGCAAAGAACAATTTTACTCTGACAAATATGGGGTCGCCATTAGTCCGAAGTGATTTAAGGGTAACTAGATGCCTTTGACGCCTTTGAGCTGTGGTGCTGGAGAAGAGTCCTGAATGTACCACGGACTGCCAAGAAAACAAATAGATTCATCCTAGAGAGGCTTAAACCAGGCTGCTCCTTGGAGGCAAGGATTCTGGGGCTTCTCCTGACATACTTTGGACATGTTGTAAGGAGAGACAGGTCCTTGGAGAGGGACATCATGCTGGGCAAAGTGGAGGGACAG
>NW_006399855.1:3455485-3456975 GCF_000299155.1 Elephantulus edwardii | reverse complement strand
CCCTGGAGGCAAGGATTCTGTACTTCGTCTGACATACTTTGGACATGTTGTAAAGAGAGACAGGTCCTTGCAGAGCGACATCATGCTTGGTAGGGTGGAGGGACAGTGCAGAATGGGAAGACCCTCTATGAGGTGGATTGATTCAGTGACTGGGGAATCGGGATGGATGTATCAGAGGCACTGCAATTCACACAGGATAGAGCAGGGTTTAGGGCTGTTGTACAAAGGGTCGCTATGAGTTGCAAACGACTCGAGGGCACATAACAACAGCAACAACAATTACAGTAAGGTGATTTGTTGTGATTTTTCCTTTAAGTGCTCTGTTGAGTTAACGGTAAGGAGTAGTGCTGGCAACCCAAAGAAATGCAGTTCAGATCCATTGGCCATTCCATGGGAGAAATATGGGCAGTCTCCTTCAGTACAATATATTGTCTCTGAAAACCTTCTGGAGGGTTAGCTATGGGTCGGCTATGACCCAGTGATATTCTTTTTTATTTTTTAAAGAATGATTATTATATATTTTGGGGGCAAGAAAAGCAAATTTTATTTTTATTCACTTTACAACAAAGTATGGTTCTGTTTACATAGAAATATATGTGACAAATACACTGAAGAAAAGATGGCTTGGCAGAAATCTTTTCACATCAGAGGCATATTTAAAAATGTCAAATAATAAATTTTTATCAATTCCAAAATATCATCATAATAGCCAATTAATCAATGCTTTATTTTGCATTAATTCCTTCAGACCAATAATATATATATAGGAGAAAATACATGTTTTAAAAATCCTTTCATAATTAAAACAATATATAACTGCCACTTCACTTGACTTACTTTGTTATAGAGTTAATATTTGGCTTTTCAGTCTGCATAAGCACATTCTACTATATTCTTTTCTGATTGTGCCATAATTAATACCAGGGAGGCATAAGTTTAACTATATATGACAGATATTTATTTAAAATACCTTCTACTGCATATATTAACATTTTTCTTCCTACTTTTTAAAGTATCCTTGAATTCAGCAATAAAATCAGATTCACATTTGTGTTATGCTAATAGTTTTCTACTAGAGCAGAATACATCATTTCCGAGAAAGTTGGTGAGCTGCATCACAATAATCGTGTGTTTACTGTACCAGGCAATATAAAACGGAGAAAATGCTGTGGAAACACATGGCACCCTACATCTCTCCTGCCATGCTGAGTACAAATATAGAACTCTTATTCAAGCCTAGTACAAACATAGATCTTATGTCCATGCAGAAAATATCCATTAAATGGATGCCTAGAAGTCAGTTTTTCTTTAATTTCTGTGTAAACTAGACTTCTACACTGCAATCCCAAAGGCACATAGTTCAAATCCTCCGTCTGCTCCACAGGAAAAGGACGGGCCATCTCCTTCCATGTGATTAACTGATTCTGAAAACCCACTGGAGAGGTCAGTTACGACAACCACCTACTATTATTATGGCCAAAGCAAAAAAT
>NW_006399855.1:3397967-3446784 GCF_000299155.1 Elephantulus edwardii | reverse complement strand
CAAAGTGGAGGGACAGCGCAGGAGGGGAAGACCCTCTATGAGGTGGATTGATTCAGTGACTGGGGTAATCAGGATGGGTGTGTTGGAGACAATGAGATTCGCACAGGATAGAGCAGGGTTTAGGGCTGTTGTACATAGGGTCGCTATGAATCGCAAACAACTCGCCAGCACATAACAACAACAACAACAACAATAATAATAATGACTAGGGCAGCTAGAAGAATAGATGCCTTTAAGCTGTGGTGCTGGAGAAGAGTATTGAATAAACCATGGACTGCAAAGAAAATGAACAGGTTCATCCTGAAGAGGGGTTAACTAGGCTGCTCCTTGGAGGCAAGGCTTCTGAAGCTTTGTGTGACATACTTTGGACATGTTTCAAGGAGGGAGCAGACCTTGGAGATGGATGTCATGCCTGGGATGGTCGAGGGACAGTGCAGGAGGGGAAGACCCTCTATGAGGTAGATTGATTCAGTGACTGGAGTAATGGGGGTGGGGGTGTCAGAAACAGTGAGACTAGCATAGGACAGAGCAGGGTTTAGGGCTGTTGTACATAGGGTCGCTACAAGTTGCAGGCAACTCGATGGCACGTAACAACAACAACAAGCGTATGGACATCTTCTCTCAAACATTTCATTGCTGTAGAGTCAGAACACAGTCATTAATGAATCCCCACTGATTATAAAGGCTCATAAATTGTACAGAAAATATTTTTTTTATTTTTTGCTAGTGGGACCTGTGATGGATGAGAACAAGAGAAATGTGGCTTTTGGGTAAGCAGCATGAAGCACTGTGTCTCCCGAGCTCCTTCATTAGTTGTGCATTAAATGTTTGACTTCAATCTTTCCAACAAGTTTATGAAAATACTTGTTCTCATCTCCATGCCTTACTACGTGCTACTGTTCCTCAAAGGTGTATGCCTTCTTCCAGGCCTGACTGCTTTCTCTACCCCTGTTTATTACTCGTGTATCAAGATTTCACGATGTGTTTCTCCATTTTAGTAAGCCATCTCCACCTATCACATTTACCCACCTCCACGTGAGATTTGTTATCCATTCTCTGCATTTCAATAGCAATTTCTGCACTCCCCAATCATAGTTGGAAACTCATGGTTATGCAATGATTTAAATCATTGACAGTTTTACTCAGAAATGAGGACAGGATACATTTTGAATTTCTAAGAGCAGTGTAATAGACACATACAATAAATATTTGCTGAATGAATAGATAGGATAATGGAGGTTAAATTTGTCAGAGAAAACAGTACATCAAACATTATTTTGCAATATTCTAAAAGACAAATAATTACTTTCAATAAGCTTACACATGAAGTCCATGGTTTTGTTTCCCTTTTGCCTCTTTTTTTGCCTCCTCAGTACATGAGAAGCTCTAGTGACTCAGTGCATTACATGTTTTGTTAACATTGACCTGAAGGTCAATGGTTCAAATCCACCAGTCACTTTATAGCCATAATATGAGCAGATTCCTCCCATTACTATTCAATATATATAGGGATAGAGCCAATTATGGTAATGGGTAAACCATCTATCCACCATCTTTGTTTTCCTCTGTGCTTTGCCTATCTCCCAATCTCTTCTCCACAGCTTTGAAGAGCAAAGATTCTGAATAACTGGAGCTAGTTAGATGAAGATTATATTGATTCATTATAGAAAAGCAAATGCAAATCTCTCAATGGAATATAATATGCTGTTTGTTCCCAAAGGTCCAAACTTAGTAAATTCAATGGAGCACAGTTCTGCTTTGACACACATGATGCCTCCATGAATCAGAAGAGTCTAGACAAAAGACTACAACTAAGAACAGTTCCTGGGAAAGTGGCTGGAATGCATAAAACACACTTTTCTTTCTTATTCACATGTTGTTATTGTTGTTCTTGTTGTTCTGTGCCGTCGAGTCACTTGTGACTCATAGCGACCCTATGTACAACAGCCCTAAACCCTGATCTATCCTGTGCCAATCACACTGCCTCTGACACACCCATCCCAATTACCCCAGTCACTCAATCAATCCACCTCATAGAGGGTCTTCTCCTTCTGCGCCATCCCTCCAGTGCTGAGAAATTTTCAAATAGATTTATTTTTTAGTATCTCAATTGAGTCTTTTAAAATGCTTATCACAATCCCTATCATCATCATTAGATAACAGTGGTTTATAAGGAATACCAGATAGAACATAAAACATTCAGTATTAGATCTCCTCTCCACTCTCATCCCATTTTTCCAGTGATCATATACTTTTCCATGCTTATTACAATAACTTTCCAAGTAAGAATATAAATCCTTGAGAGACACCTAGCAAAGATCTGATTGATCAAGAATTAAATAATTCAGTCAATTCTTCCATTCAATTATCAACTGAGAACATCTTGGATGTAAAACGAAAATACAGGAAACCTGTTATGTATGTGAAGAGCAGTATGAAGGGCAGAGATAAGCAGTCTTCTTTGCCTTGGCAAGGATACTAAGGAGTCTTAGAGTTATTGGTTTTCCAACTTATTTTCTGAGGCAAATTCTTCTCCCTCTTACACAATTGCTCTCATCTGCAACCTAAAGGAGCACGGTTTGAATACACAGGCTCTCTACAGGAAAAGATGGTCCAATTTATCTAATATGATTTACAGCCTCTGAAAACCCACCGGAGTGCCGGTTATGCCAGTTCTCACTCCATAGCAATGGATTTTTATTTTGTTACCTGGTCACTTTAGTGGTAGGGCAAGAACTTCTAGAAGTTGGGCCACACCAAGCACCCAACTCAGTGACTAATTTCTCCATCAAAGTTCCAAATTCCAACTGATGTTAACTTAAAATCCACATTGCTCAACAGCAATAGAATGTCATCACCACAGTAAAGATATCTTCTAATATGAAGCAATTTAAAAAATGAAATTACAAGGGAGAGAAAATATTTATTGAAGTGCAAATGATTCTTGTGTGTCCGTCCTTTAATTTTCTTGAAAAATCTTTCAGAAGATAATAACATTGGGTTGTCTCCTCTCTCCATTGCTTATCTCTAAATACTTTTTAAAATATTTTCAAAATATCTTTTAAAACAAACAAACACCAGAGCAATAAAAAGAAACCCACAAAACCATATTGTCATAGAGTCAAAATACCTATCCATAGTGATCCTTCAGCAGATTTTCAGAGGCTTAAAATTACACGGGAGGAGATTGCCTATCTTTCTCTGCAGAGTTGCTAGTAAATTAAAACTGCTCTTGGGGGCCACTCTTAGGCTAATAGCACAGTTCCCTAAAGGCTCTACCATAGGGGCTATATACTCTGCTGCTAGAGGGAAGGTCAATAGTTCAGGCCCACTTGCCTCTCTGTAGAAGAAAGATGCAGCACCTGGCATCCATACAGATTACAGCCTGGGAAATCTTATGGGACATAAATCTTATTTTCCATCTTACCAGTCCCAGGCAGTTGGTTTTATTTGGTTATTCTAAACAATATTAAAATATATAAGAATTTTTAAGAGGAAGGGGTTTATTTTCCTTTTAAATGCAGACTTTCAAAAATAGTAAAAAGAAAATACAAAATAATACCCCACAAAACACAATCACGAAAACCTAAACTGTTGGCTTCAAGTGAGAACTCATAGCTAACCCTCCAGTGAGTTTTCAGAGACTAAATAATACGTAAGGAGATTGCCCATATTTCTCCCATAGAGACACTGGTGGATTCAAAGCACCAAAGCACCTATGGGTTAACAGAGCAACTCCCTACAGACTACTCCATAGTAAAGTGTGAGCAAAGGATTCCAGAATAGGAGATCATTGCTCATTCAAAATGATTCTGTTTGCTGGTGGTTTGTTAGAAAGCTGGCACTGCAGGAAGAGTCCAATCCTCCTGGGTTTCAACTGGCATCCAATGGCAGGAGGTGCTTGTAGAAAACCCTCAGGCTGGCTTGTCATCTGACCTAGGTGCTGTAGCTCTGCATGGCTTGCCTCTCAACCAGACTCTCGGCTGTTCCCCCTTCTCAGAGAACAAGGACACTCCTCATCTGCATCCATGGTAAACAGCAGTTGTTGTGAGAATTTGAGCTGGCATAGCTCTTTGAGTTCTGCAGATAAGAAAGTTCTTTTGAAATGTAAAATATTAAAACATGTTTTAACCATCACAAGGCTATCCTCACTGCACTGCTGAGCAGGGCTGGGAGAGGACATAGATGCATTCAAGCATCTCCCTCGAGTGAGGCTCAAGGGAGGGGTCAGATTTTTGACAAGTGTGTAATTCTTGTGCATGTAAATTTTTGAAAAGTTGGATCATAGAATTTTAACTATTTACCTCATTCACACCTTATCCTTTATCTCTAATGCTTTCTTTTACTAATCATTTGTCTTAGGGAACATCTAAATACTGATCCCTATAGACAGCCTTCTTGGGAAGAAAGCAGGTGCCTAGAAAACCATACAACATATACCTGAAATTGTTTTGCCTTAATGAATGTATTAATGGAGCTAAAAAGTCAATATTGCACATCAGCATTAAGTGACACTTCTTTGTCTCCATTTGCATTTTTAACATTTGACGGCATTGTAATTTAATCAGTTATCAACAGTAAACTCACATAGTCCATAGTCAGAAATCATTTCTTTCTTCCCTGTCTTCTGCCAAGTAATTTCTTTGATATTGTATTAAGCCTTAAGGGGAAAATGCAAGGTTATGGGTGTCCCCTTCCTCCAAATACGAGCCTTAACTTTGTTTTCTACTGGATGACAGAGAGATTTACCTGTGTCTGAAAACAGCATCTTGCAATTTAGGCTTCCTTCATAAAATCATGTCTCCTCTCTACTACCCCATGATAAATAGAATCTGTACTGCCTGACGCTTGTGAACAATGGGTGAAATGGATATTAGAAAAATCTCATTTATCTTCTCCTTTAGTTCTTGATAGGGGTCCTTGTCACTATGACTATTGTGTGACCAGCTCTGGAAAGGGCATCTCATTAGTTTTTCTTATCAAGATAGCAAGGTCCTTTTAAACAGCCAAGCACTTACATTTTAGATTCAATTAGGAAACTGTAGTGTGTGTGTGTGTGTGTGTGTGCGCGCGCGCGCGCGCGCGCGCGCACTTGTACTTTTCATCTTGTGCTTTGAGTCAGAGCTGTGTCAGTTTAATTCCTAGGGATTAGGATTGAACCCAGTGGCACAACACCTCATATTTCCCTTGGAATATCTATGTAGAAGCAGGGTGATCTCCTCTGTCTCGGTCAATCTGGGCAAGGTAGGGAAAACAGGAAACCATGTGTGCTGAATGATTTTGGTGGTGAATTTCGGCACTCCAGTGGTTTAATTCTAAAACTAAACAAAAGTCTGTCTGGAGTATTGCAAGCTTCCACTCGGCGGTCTCCCTTGGTTTCCTCAGCTCCCTCTCACACCGTGTGCTCTACTGACAAGTGCGCTGTGGAACGTCTCACAGTTGCCACCCGGACAACTGGGAGAATGTCAACAAATCAGCAATGATTTCTAATATGTCAGATGGAATTCCACTTTTTCACATCCTTTCAAAAATCTTACTGACAGGCAGATGAAGTGGGACAACTGTACACCAGGGCAATGTTGAGTAAATTTAGCTGAGACAGGATGAGAAAGCTCCTCTCTCCCAGCAGCTGTAAAAACAAACTGAACATGAAAAGACCCTGCCAGGGTTGTGACTGATCTTCTGGGGATATTGGCCTCTTTTAAAAGCACAGTCATTCTTTAAGGTCAGTAGGATGCCATGTAGCTCACTTGTTAAGTAGATATGGGATGTTATTGATCTGCAAGATTGAATCCTCCTTGCTGAAGGCTGGGTTCCATCATGAAAGTTCATGCATTTAGAGGGCCTGGTTGAGTTCTGGGTAACTTTCTTGCACACCTGTTTGCTAGGCTGGCTTTGGAATAGAGAGCACATGAGTTGTCTCCAAACTGTGCCACCATTGTGGTTTAGTATTTGCATAATGAAGATAGCTACAGAAGTGTGAGAAAGGGATAGTGCTCAGTGAGTGTCTCCTAAGTCTAGTTGGTACCAGGAAATAAAGAGTACACACATTGATTTTGGGATGAATAAATGAATGAAAATAAGACTTTCTTGCTTGAAACTCTCCCTTTTAAAGACAGCTCTCATTTGCTATGACACCATGATACAGGGTAACCAAGTTTTGATTCTGGCTTTTACTTTGCAAGCAATGAGTGAGGGAAGCTCTGATGGGTGTAGTCTGTAGTGAGTGACACTGCTAAACCAAAAGTTGTGCACATCAAATAGTTCAACTTCACTGACACTCCGTGAGAGAAAGGTGAGTAGTCTCCTACTATTGCAATTTACAGCCTTTGAAACCCAAAGGAGGAGTTGCTGTGAATTGGAAGTGACTCGATGGCAGTTAATAAATAAACCGTAACTGACATCAAGATGCTGACTTCATGTGGCCTCAATAATCTTCTGTGGTAAAGACTGTGAACCAAGACTCTCACAATTTACAAATGGCCTAGTGGTAAGGAGTTGTACCGCCAACAGGCTTCAGATCCATCAGCTGCTCCACTGGGAAAAGATGGGCAATCTCCTTTTAGGTGATTTATAGCCTTTGTATACTTGATGAAAGGCCATGTCTGAGTTGATTCTGACTCAATATCATGCAAGAACAATCATTCATTAAGTTAGGTTCCTGAGAAAAGTGCTTTATTCTGACATTCATCTTTGAAAATGCAGATCTTTAGTTCAGGGTGATAGATGAATTCACTAACAACTTATCAGGCATACCTTTATCTTTTCTTATAAAATACAGTGGCTGATGTGACCTAAGATTTCTTATTATCCAAGAAATAAGAGGTTACAAAGAAAGTAGAGGTTTGGGGGGAAACATAGGTAAGGAAAAAGAGAACTGCCCAACAGAAAATTCACGACTTTACAATTTCTCAGGACCAGCCAATAAACAGCCTTTAGCAAAAGCAGAGCATATTCCTCTAAAATAATGAAAATTAAGAGACCAATGCATGCGCAAACCATATCTAATTGACGCTCATTCCAGAATTATCCTTTATAATGTTGACCTATTGTTCATCCTCCCATTAAGAGCTGTTTGGCTTTCTGCAGGTGGTTTGTCATTCTCTTACCCACTTCCTTCACTATTTAACCAAGTCTCTTTTCATTGCAACAGCACTTGATAGTGTTAAATATTATAGCAGTCACATCCATCTTCATGCATAATTAAGAAATGGATTAGATGCTTTGAAAATGAAAATCGCTGCTACGACTTCCAAGGCTAGAAAAATTATCCAAATCCAGTATTACTTCCTGAGTTTTGTTTCATGGAATATTTATGACAAGCTGTGATAAAATATTGATCCAGGATGTTCTGACTAGAAACAGGTGCCATGGAGGTGCCACATCATTATGTAGAACTTCCATGGTACTTTGTTTGCCAAGCACTTCTCTTTAATACTTAAGCTTTGCTTTGTATTAGCTTTGTCAGCTCCACTATTTCAGTCCTGAGAGTGAAGAAATGGAGCTAGCAATTGTCTACATTCAAGTCAGTGAGGAGATGATTTCTCCTTGCCTTTTAGTGTGTTATGTAACGTGTCTAATGCTAACAAGGAGATAGGAGGTCCAGATCTACTCAGAGGCACCTCAGAAAAAAGGCCTGGCTATCTATCTGGCTATCAAAAAGCCCAGCTCCTGACATTCCTCCTATGTACACAGTTCTCTGGAACATGTAGGTGACCATGAGTTAGAATCTCATAGCAACTGATTTCATAGTGAACGGTACACATTCTTCTCATCCTGTCTCCTGCAAGTTTTCTTGTTGGTGAGAGAGACGATAAACTGAAGATAACATGTCTTGTGCTTCCTAATACCTCTATGACATTAGGAGGTGAAAGAGCTTCTCTGAACTTTTCTTCTTGGAGTCAGTCTTAATTTCTGAGTTTGACAATCAGACCTAAAATAAACTGACACCGTTTTACAAATCTCACACCTCCTTGACATCTCTCACCTCAATTCTCATTTAGTATGAACTCACCTTTGGAGTTTTGCTGAAATATCAGTTGGTGTGAGATGTCATTGCTTACTGAAGATCCTGAGGTTTCCTGTCCTTTAAACCCACCCACTTTACTCCACATGTAACATATCACTGCCTTATTTTTTTTTTTTATTTGGGCATGCTGGAATAGTAAAATACTGAAATGTCAGGCTGCACCTAGTGTCTTAGGAGACAGTGTCACCTGCACCTGGCCTCTGGCTTCTTGAGGATAGGCAGGCATGGAAAGCTCCAGGCACCTGTGGCATTCTTTTTGCCCCAAGTGGGGCTTGGCAGAGCAAACTTGCCAGATGAACTTGGGGTCTCTGGCCCAGAGTTTGCCAGCTTCTGGGCGTGCTGGAATGGTAAAATACTGAAGGTCCCAAGGGCCTGTTTCTCATTATTTTTATTCAAATATTCTTCTAGGTCATATAGCTCTGGTGTAGTCCACTTGCTGTACAGTGGTAACTTGTGATTGCTGTGAAGCTGCAGTGTGACAACACTGATGTCTCAAATGCATTAATGGTTACCCATGGCAGACAGTGTTTGGTGGCACTCCCCAACTAAAACAAACTTAGAAGCAGGAGTGGCATCCGCTTCTGTAATAGCTTGCCTCTGGAAACCCTATGAACCTGGAGAGAGGATGAAAGTCACACAAGTATTGAGGACTTTCCTTAATAGGGTCGCAATGGGTTGCCTACCACTCGACAGCACTTAATAACAACAACAACCTTGGACTTGATCTCTCCCTTTTTGTGTATTAATGATAAAGTCAAGAGGATTGCTAAATGAGAACTTAGCTGTGATTAAGACCTAACCATTAAATTCTAAAGTCATTATTCAATAATCAATGTACAGATTTTGGGTGGGTGAGTTGTTTAAAACATGTTAATATTGAAAATGAGCAAACTTGTTATGAAAAAGAAGCACTGGCGAAAAGTTTTTCTATTTTATTTTATTAATTTTAATGAACATTTACAGAGATTTTGGATTTCCATTCATTCATTGTTGCACTAGTTCCTCTCTTCCCCCCCCCCTTGAAAGTCTGCTTTGTCTCATTGCCACAGTGCTTGTCAAAACCAGTTCTGATTAATCTCCTTTGTCATTGTGTCCTTTGCCATTCCCTATCACTCCTCCCTGAGAGAGACTTCACCCTGATTCATAAGGAAAAGGGGATGGCGTATTCTCTTAGCTACTTCCTGCTGAGAAGGGACGTTGTAGGTTTCAGGGTGAAGGTCTTCTCTCACTATTCTAAAGGGCCCCTTTGGCAATAGGAAACACGTAGAATATTGTGGAGATTGATTTTAGAATTTAAATGCACTGTTATCAATTATGCTTAGCCATATATGTTCATATCCTTGAAGATGCATCATGGAACTGTTTTAGCCTAGAAGACAAAAAGTTTTAAATAGCTCACAATCATAAAACACTCACTAATATATAATCTGCCATTGAGTCAACTCTAAATGTGTCAAATTTAAATGTAAATGAAATAGTGGCAGAAGCAATATTCCACTATGGGTCTGCTTAACTTCAAATTGCATCTATTAATCTGCAGTGTAGTTCAAAATCTTTTTAGTCAAGGTGTTTGCCCTGCAGGGAGTTTCCAGTCACATTGGTCCAGTGATACATGAAAATGTATCCCTGCTTCTTTCTCCATGGTCACCTGAAGGAACCTGGATGTTGAACCACTGCTAAGCAGCGATAGGAGAAATTACCCACTGCCAGAGTGCACCAATCCCCCTGGACCAGCACCCAATCACATCAAAACTCCTTTCCTTTTTGTAAGCATCACATCTAATACAAATTTTGTATGTAAAAGACACACATGTAGAAAGAAAATGAATTCTATATATAAATACATGTATCTTTAGCAAATTCTCTCCAAAGAAAAGCCTCATGAAGTCATCTCTAAATACTTGGTAAAGTCAGGTGATTCACCATTATTCTTTCTATGTATTTATTTATATCTTATTATTTTTATTATTGCCAGGTCTCTATCTGCCTTGAATAGGCTATTATAGATTCTTTAACATAGAGATCCTCTCTCATATCTCTTAATGTGGTACCACACTCAGCTAAGTGTCTAACCTATTTTAAGTGATATTTGATACATATTTGTCAATGAATGAAAACATTAACTCACTTTTTTTAGTTTCCTGAAACTGGTTGGGGTTAGTAGGGGCCAGGTAAAATACTGTCGTTTTTGTATTTCTGTGTCCTTTTCTCCCTCAGCCAAAGCTAAGAATGACTGTGACAGCTAATGTGACGTTGAACCATAGGAGCCCACAGATTTTCCTCTCTGCTTTATGTGTGATATATAGTGTTCTGGAAGCAATAGTCTGCAGTAGAAATGGTCCAAGTGTCTATTTTTATTTCCTGGTACAGCTTGTTGGGACATATTTTATGGTTTGTAATTTTGTTTCTTAATATCCGAGATGATTGACCATACCACCCAGCAGCCCATAAACCCAGGAAGGAAGATATCCTTAAAAATCATGATTTTCTATCCCAAAATGTTAGACCAATCATATTTGAAATGTGATCTTCTCAGAAATACTACTGTAACCATTTTCAATTTGACTCAATGACTGAATGAAGGGGCAGCACTCACTGCTTGTAGACTGTGCCTTTTGTCTATGCCTCTGTCTCTCCTCCCATGAGAGCCTGGCACTTGAAATGTCACTTGTTCCTCACCTTTCATTATGAGATATGCTAACTTCTTCAGGCTGGAAATTTCACACGTGGATTTTTCCTGTTGCAACAAAAACTGATTTCTCCTCTATCTCCCTTTGAAAGAGATACTATTTCTAATGAAAACGTTGTTGTTGATTGCCATCGAGTTGTAGGCAACTCATAGTGACCGTATGAATGAAAGTCCACAACACTTGCGTGACTGTCATCCTTTCTCCAGGTTCATAAGGTTTCCAGAGGCAAGCTATTACAGAAGTGGATGTCACTCCTGTGTCCAAATGTGTTTTAATCTGGGAGCTCCACCAAACACTGTCCACCATGGGTAACTATTCTTGCATTTGACACATCAGTGTCACTGTGTTCACCTTCACAACAACCACAAGTTACCTCTAAACAGCAAGTGGACACACCAGAGCTATATGACCTAGAATAATGTTTGACAAAAAACAATGAAAAACAGACAAAAAATGAAACAAAAATCAATTAAAAATAGGCAAAAATATGAAACCATTATCCTCTGATATAGTCACTCTGATAAAACCAGAGTCTCATAATCCTATCACACTAACATACTTTTCATAGTCAAGGATGACTAAGTTTTCTTTTTGATGAGCCACCTCATCAATAAATGGCAACTTCATTTTTTTTAATATACTGATCTTTAATATCTTAAATTTGAAAGAAGGTCCATTTTTTTATTGGGGAGGTCAGGTTATTGTAAGGAATTGACAAGATGTGTTTTCTTTTGGGTGTTTACTCAGTTACATGGTGTCAACTATTTGGTATAGGGGGAATTAAGTATACTATTTCTGTGTTATTTTTATAACTTACACATATGAATACACTTTTTATGAATGGACGTGGTCCAGGAAGCCATTAAGATTCATCATAGGTGGCCACCCAAATTCATAAACCCTATCTCTGAGTAACAAGACTTACTCAGAGGATTTCATTTCATATGGTTCTGGAAGTATGATACTTCTCTCATACTTCTAGAAGAAGCAAACAAATTCCCTAAACTCTAGACATCCCCAAGGCTCCTGAAACACTGGGCCCTGACTGCACGCTCAATTCTCAGTATCATTAAAGGACACCACAGAAGTGTAAATGAAAAGAAAACTGCTTTTGTCCCCACTTGCTTTTAGAACATATAAGTGCCTAAGAGCCAACATTCCAATTCTCCTGGCTTGTGGCAGCCCCCTGCTCATTTCTACCACCTCTACATCTATCTTTACAGAATGATTCAAGTGACAATTTAGATAGAATCCTGAGACAGTTCAACAAAGATATCCACCCTGCCATGATCCGTTCTTTCTGCAGTGAGCGATGGAAGCTTAGTTCCAACAGCTTCAATTGCATTGCAATCTGCCCCAAACTTTCAGACTATTTAATGTTCCAAATGTTGTTTCAGTACCAAAGGAACAATGCAAACTCTAGCCTTTCTATCCTTCAGTGGTATTTTCATTAAAATCCCACACTAAGACAATGAAAAGAAACTAAATACAAAAACAAAAACCAAAAAAAAGGGAAATAAAACCAAACAGAAAGACCCTAATCTCAAGCACGGTGAACATTTAGTCAAAGTATTCACTTGTGTAAAAGTAACATGCAAAGAACATTTTTGTAAGAGAATCACAGTTATTTTCATGGAGTACACTCAAACATCTGCTATTCATCTTACTTCCAAAGTACTAAATCTGCTCATTTAACTCAAGCTGTTAGTGAAAAATTAATCACAAAAATGTCTCATGAACTTGAAGACAAGATATGCATATTATACGCTCCAGAAATCTCATTCTTCCATTCTTAAATCGATACAAGGGACCTTCTTAAAATATTTACAATGTCATTTGTAAAAGTAAACTAAAGTAATATAAATATCTATTAACGTAATAAGGAGTGTTTATCCATAAAATGAAATATTATACAACTTGAAAAAAGAAAAACACCATTATGTGTTACCACTTTATACCATCTAGGATAGGTATAGATGAAAAACAGACTAATAACTTTTGACAGGAATGTGGAATAATTGTTACTCTTAAACACTGCAGGAGAGGAAAATCTTACAGCCACATTAGAAAGTGCTTGAACTTATTGTTGTTTGTTGCCTTTGAGTCTACTATGACCCATTGTTTTTGTGGTGTACCCTTGAATAGGAACTGACCCATAACTGATCCTCTAGCAGGCTTTTGGAGGCAAGAAATCACACAGGAGGAATTTATCCATCTTTCTCCTGTGGAACAGCTGACAGATTTGAACTGCATATTTCTGCATTAACAGCACAATTCCTTATCACTTAGCCACCAGCACAGCCTCACAGCAACTCTACAAATGACAGATCTGAATCCAGCCTTGTCCTTCTTCATCCCCAGTATCATCATACTCAAGCCCACTACTGCAGTCACATGAAAATCCATTTCCTTGAGGTTCTTTCTCTCTATTACAGACCTTTATGACGTCTTTTTCCAGTAACTGGTGCCTCGTGACAACATGTCCCAAGTATGTTAGACCATCTTTGGCTTTTAAGAGCACCCTGTTTGTACTTCCTTGAACAAAGATTAGTTGGTTCTTTTTGTAGCTCATGGATATTCTATACTCTCCATCAACACCAGAGTTCAAAGACATCGATTTTTCTTCACTCTTCCTTATTTATTGTCCAGCTTTCAGATGTATATGAAGCAATTGAAAGTACTATGGCTTGAATAAGGCATACCATACTCTCCCCATGAAGGCTCAAGGCTTTTAAATTATTATGACAATTGCCTGCTTACAGCTGGTTCGGTTTGTTCTAGAATCCAAAATTTAACTTTGTTTTCAACAATATGAGACACTAGGATCGCTGGGACACCATCTTATTCCAGTGCTTTGCTGTTTTGATTAGTAAGACTTCTATTTTTTTTTAAGACTTCTATTGAATTTTCTTCATTATCTATTGTCAATCAGTTAATCATCTCTTTGGCCACATCTCTAGTTTTTAAAATGATCTTAGATTTAAAATTTGAAATTCAAGATAATATTGGTTTTATAAGTTCCTATTGGTAAGACAAGTTCTCTGGTGGCCTAGTGATGAGGAGCTACACAGCCAACCCAAAGACACATAGTTTGAATCTCTCAGCTCCTCTGAGGGACAGAGATGGGCATTGTCCTCCGTTGTGGTTTAATGCCTCAGAAAACCCTTGAATGGCCAACTATGGCTTAGTTCCAATTTGACAGTTCTCAACAACAGGAGTAAGACTGCAGCCTTCAAAACAGATTGCATCTCAACATCAAGAAAACAAAAATTCTCACCACTGGCCCAATAGACAACATCATGATAGATTAGGAGAAAACTGAAATTGTCAAAAACTTTCTCTTACTTAGGTCCACATTGAAGAGAATAGGAGATACATTGCACTGGGAAATTCTGCAGTCAGGGAGCTCTCTAAATTGTTGGAGAGCAAAGATGCTTGAGGACTAAGGTATGCCTAATTCAGGCCATGACCTTTTCAGTCACTTGCTTATGCATTTGAGAGCTCAGCAATAAATAAATATAACAGCAGTATTGATGCCTTTGGCTTGTGGTGTCAGAGGAGTACTGAATATCCCCTAGATTGCCAAAAGAACAAACAGATAAGTCTTAAAAAAGGTGCAGCTAGAGTGTTCCTTGGAGACAAAGATCATAAAGTTTGGTCTCACATACTGTTGCTAGGAGAAGCTATTTCTTGGAGAGGGACATAGTGCATAGGAAGGTGGAGAGATGGAGAAAGAGAGGAAGACCTCAAACAGGTGAATTGAGTATAGCAACAGGTGCAATTGTGTCAGAAATTGGAGGAAGGTCGAGGATAGGACAGGGTTCAGATCTGTTGTTCATTAAATCACTATGAATCATACTCGACTCAACAGTGCCTAACACAAACGATATGGATAAGGAATTGTGATGTAAACTCAAGGGTAGTTTGAATCCACAAGCTGCTCCACATGAGAAAAATGGGCAATCTTCTGTGTGATTTACAGCCTTTAAATACCCACTGGAGGGTCAGCTAAGAGTCAGTGCCAACTCAACGACAATGAGTTATTATCCGTTAAACAATTGCATGAGTATATAACCCTGTCCAGTATGGACCTAGGATCAGATCTCCTGAGATCAGTTCTCCTACAGAATATATGAGCAAATATGTGCCTCCAACTCATAGAAAATAAAAGCCTATGCCTGTTTTTGTCACTTTTTGTAGATGTTTTTATCAAAATATTTTTGGTCTACTCTGCATTTTAAGTTTCACATATTCAGAAGGAGCCCTGGTGGTTAGATAATTAAGCATTTGGCTGCTAGCCAAAATTTCAATAGTTTAAACTCACTAACTACTCTCTAAGAGAAAGATACATCTATCTATTTGTATAAAGATATATATCCTTAGAATCCCTATGGGGATGTTCTAATAGCATTGCTCAAAGTTAAAATCAATACCCTGACAATAGGTAAAATTACACTCTGAAAGTTTAACTTTATAAAATATATTCTTACTGTTAAGATTTATACACACACACAGACACACACATCATATACATATATTTAGTTGAATGTGTGTGGGTGTATATATGTTGCTGTTGTTGTTGTTATGTGCCGTCGAGTGATTTGCGACTCATAGCGACCCTATATACAACAGCCCTAAACCCTGCTCTATCCTGTGCCAATCACACTGCCTCCGACACACCCATCCAGATTACCCCAGTCACTGAATCAATCCATTTCATAGAGGGTCTTCCCCTCCTGCGCCGTCCCTCCACCCTCCCAAGCATGATGTCCCTCTCCAAGGACCTGTCCCTCCTTGCAACATGCCCAAAGTATGTCAGACGAAGCCCCAGAATCCTTGCCTCCAAGGAGTTGCTTGGTTTAATCCTCTCCAGGATGAATCTATTTGTTTTCTTGGCAGTCCATGATACATTCAATGCTCTTCTCCAGCATATATACAACATATATTATTATTGTTGTGTATTATCAAGTCAGAAAAGCCATAGTAGATCCTTTAGCAGGTTTTCAGATGCAGTAAATCACACAGAAGGAGAATGCCCATCTTTCTTCCACAGAGAATCTGGTGGATTCGAACCACGTGCCTTTGAGGCATGTTTATAAGTGCCTAGTAATAAGACAGGTGCTCTTGTGGTAAGGAGCTGCACTGCCACCCAAAGACATGTAGTTTGAACCTACAGCTGCTCCACAGGAGAAAAATGGGTTGTCTCCTCCCATGCTATTAACTGCCTCTAAAAACCCATTAGAGGGTCAACTATGGCAAGCAACAACTATCTATCTATCTATCTATCATTCTATCTATCCATCTCTATCATCTATCTATCTAATATAAATATATATTTGTATTATATACATATATGCTCAACTAATAAAACCTAAACTCATTGCTTTCAATTCAGGATTGAGTCATAGCTGACCATCCATTGGGTTTGTAAATACTGTAAGTTGTGTGGGGGCAAATATCCCTTCTTTTCTCCAAGGAGCTGCTGAGAGTCAAACCACTAGAAAGGCACCGCCTATGGGATAGCAGCACAACTCTCTACACACTAGACCACCAGAGCACACCATGTGTATGTTGCCTATCGGTATGTATATATAAGGGATATCTAATAACTTAGTGGCAAGAACCTGTCCTGAAATCCCAAACGCACATGGTTCAAGGCCAGCAGATGCTCCACGGAAGAAAGATGGACACTCTCCTCCCATGTGATTAACTGCTGGAGGGTCAGCTATGTGTTGGTTCTGACTCAATGGTACATAACAACATGTATATACACATACATTTAATGTATGTGTGTATGAATATCTATATATCACATATAGATGAAAGTTTTACTAAGTCAGTAAACATCTTACATTTTTTATTTATAAAAAGACCATACATACATATATAATCACATTCTATTTGCCATTTTTCCATGTATAGAATTTGATATATTAACTAGCCTGATAAAATTTGTTCTTCACAGAGTCTTAAATACCTAGAACTTGTTATATTCTAAGACTTTGTACATCCTGCCTAAATAATACAGAAAAAATGCTGAGATCATCTTAAGACTTATGGAATCTTCAGGTCCACAGAGGTAGTATCTCAGTGGATTCAGGTCAACTTACACACCAGTTTGAGTTACTCAAAGTCATGGGTGTTCACCAGATAAATACTTAAAATTTGTGTTTGACATCTGACTATTAAATAAATAAATCAGATAAAAACTACATGCCAAAAATCAAACCCACAGTCACTGAGTCATTTCCAACTCAGAGCAACATTTTGTCAGGTTTCTAGGACTCTAAATCTTTACAGAAGAATCTGGTTCATCTTAATCCTGGGGAGCAACTGATGAATTCAAACTGCTGACCTTTGAGCAAGCAGCATGACACGTAACACAGTACAAAACCAGAGCTCCTTAAAAACTCCTTAGGTCACTGTGAAAATGCTGTTTAAATCTTTTATTTCATATAAAACAAGGGCTTCATAATAATAGGTTTTGTTCTTTAAAGTTCTCCTTGACCCACTTAATCCTTCTATTCATAAAGAAGGCAGAAGCATATTAAGGAACACATGCCCTGTACAAAGATTTTGTCACTATTTTTGTAATGAGAGAATCTTCTTCTGATCAGATTAGTCAGTGAGTTGCTTACTCTTTCATAAAATATTTATGTTCCCAAGTCTAAGATGCCCTCAGTATTACAAAGCTTAAAGGAATTTCAACATGAGACATCACAAATAAGCCCCCTATGGTTTCTTTTCCTTTGTTGCTGTTGCTGTTAGGTTCTGTGGAGTCGTTTCTGAATCACCTATTGTGACCCTATGCACTACAGGACAGAACCCTGCCACAGTCTTGTACCATCGTCACAGTGTTATTATGTTTGAGCTCAATATTTTCCTTTAATGATAACCTGCTGTTGTTAGGCACCATCAAGTTGATTGTGACTCATAATAACTCTACAATCAGATCTGAATCTCACCTTATCCAAAGCCATCCTTACAGGCTCCTTTATGCTCAAGTTCATTATTATAGTCACTGTATCAATCCATGTCATTGAAGGTCTTCCTTTTTTTCACTGATCATCCCCTTTCCCAGCATGGGAAAGTCTTTTTTCCAAGGTTTGACCTACCTGACAGCATTACCAAAGGGTGTGAAATGGAGTTCCACCATCTTTCCCTCTGAAGATCATCCTGGTTATACTTCCTCCAAGACAGATGTGTTTTCATCTATTCTGTCAGCATTTTGAAAAGTTAGAAATAAATGCTCCTTTCTTCCCTTTTGATCTTCTCCTCTTTAAATCTATCTCATTGCAGTTATGAAATAGGCAAATTTATGAAATTTATTAGTTGATCAAACTCATTCACATGTCACCTGACATATCTGCATATCACTTTACCTGTTGCTGTAGTGTTGATTTCACTTCAATGGCAGAAGTACAACTAGCCTATAGGGATTATAAGATGTATATTTTTATGGAAGGTTATTGTGCTATATAAGGTGCTATTGAGTCAAAAGCATAGAACTCAGAGTGATGCTATGAAAAACAGATTAAAATCTTGCCCTATCCTTTGCCATCCTTAAAGCCTCTGTTCTGCTCAAGCCCATTTTTTATAGAAATAGGTTGATGTGCCTTTTTTTGTGGACATATGTTCCATTTCTTATGGTTAAGTACCTAGGAGTGAAATTTGGTATGTCATGACATAAACATGTGCATCTTTCATATCTTAGAAAATGAGTTAAAATTTAGACTATATAACAAATATATGAATAATTCTGTTGTTTTTGCTGCTGTTATGTGCCATCGAGTCACCTGTGATGCATAACAACTAAAACTACTAGCTCTAAAACCTGCCCTTTCCTGAGCATCTCATTGTCTCTGATAGACCTAATCCCATGTCTCCAGTCATTGGGCTAACCTATCTCATCCTAGGTCTTCCTCTCCTTGCTGTCCTTCCACCCTCTCAAACAGTATGTCCCTCTCCAAGGACTGGTCCCTCCTGACCACACGCCCAAAATATGTGAGACAGAGCCTCAAAATCCTTGCCTCTAGGGAACACCCTGATTTCATCTCTCCAGGACAGACTTGTTTGTTCTCTTGGCAGTCTATGGTACGTTCAACATTCTTCTCCAGCACCACAACTCAAAGGCATTGATTCTTCTTCTATCATCCTTAGTTTTTTATCCAGCTCTCTGATGCATAGCAAGTTAATTGCAAAGACCATGGCTTGGATCAGGCACACTTTAGTCTCGAGACTGACATCGTTGTTCTTCAGTACTCTTGAGAGGTCCTTCACAACACTCTTCCAATGCAGTTCATCTTTTTATTTCCTGCCTGCTTGTGTCAAGAATATTGATTGTGGAACCAGGCAAGCTGAAGTTATCAACAATCTCAATTTCTTTTTCATCCATTATTAAGCTGCTGGTTGGTCTAGTGATAAGAATGTTTGTTTTCTTGATGTTAAGTTCAATCCATATTGAAGACTACAGTCCTTGGCCTTTGGCAGCAAGTGCCTCATGTCCTCTTCAGTTTCAGCAAGCAAGCTTATATCATCTGCATAATGCAGGTTGTTGATAATTCTTCCTCCAATCCTGATGCCACATTCTTCCTACCCTATGATCCTATGAATGATCCTATCTGCCCTATAAATGTTCATGTTTTCCAATGATATGTTTAGTTACTATAGATCTGCATAATGTTCCATCGTAGCAGAAATGTCTGTGTAGGTGATTATTGAGAGAGTACCCCCAGGAGAAACTTTTAAGGTAGTGAAAGAACTAGAGAAACCTTTAAGTGGATAGAATGGGAAACAGCAAAAGCTAGTCATATTGTTAATTGAAGTTCAACTTCCATTTCATCTCTTTGGAACTTCTGGAATGACCCATTTTGAGAAAAGATAGTTGAATCTTTTTTACTACACACCAGATCGTCATTTGCTAAGGATTGTCCTATTGGAGGGGTGTCAGTGCTATGTATGTAGGATAAAATCTCCCAGGCATTTCTTAGGGTATATATATGTCACTTGGGGGAGGGGGGTTGGATAAAGGCAAGCCCTTATGGAAATACACAGGTGTGAGCCATGAACAGCTGGATGCTCACAGCAGCTGCAGGCTGGATGCACAAGCTTTGTGAAGGAGATGTATTTATCCAACAAATATATACAAGACCAGGCCCTAGAATGAATAAAAAAAAATTCATACCACTATTTCCCACATTTGTACTGGATCAATCAATCTTTCCAAAGACATGCACTTAAGTATCACTCATAGACTTTCCATGGTCAGGCTCCCAGTGGTCCCTGGATATGTCCCCAGACTTAGTGTAAGCCGAAAAATGTGAAAAACATATGCAAATGTACAACCTGAGAAGACATGCAAGGCCAGCAGGAGCTTCTATCATTGAACTACCCTGGTGATTTTGGACCACAAGGTGGTGTCTGTGATCTGAAGTCCTCAGTGTTCACCTAGCTACTTCTAATGTCCATTCATCCCCGTGCCCCAGTACTGTTAATACTGACTTTTGCAGATTTATTAGCGAAACAGATTTGACAGACAAATGATGAAGGACTAACTGGTGAACTTATGGAAATCTATATGCTAGAAATGTCATAATTCTCAAAGCTCCTCCATGGACCTGGTCTTTGGAACAATTTTCCTAGCAGGGATATTTTAATCTCAAATTGGCATGAACCTGTAGAATTACTTAAAAAATGTCACAAAATCGCATCAACTGTAAATATTATCTCTCTGCATACAAGCTAGTGATAGTGGAGTAAGACAAAGGCACTGGGAATTTAGGAGTCACAATATAATCTTTTGACAAAGTAGCTTTGCTTTTTGAAATGTTAATTGGAATGTACATTAGGCACTTGCTGATGGAGAGGAATGTCACTGCAATCACATAATACATTCAATGGCAACTCAATGTCAAGATGTCTCTCCATGACTCTCATGACATGTCATACAAATAAAGCCAGTTCATTCTTCTTGATTGAAACTCCACTGTTCAAGAGGGTCTTATTCAATATAAGGATCTGTTGTCCCCCTTCTTAAAAATAAGTTGTGGAAACAAGAACTGTCCTTGCAAACTCATCATAGTTTATTATTTCCATCAAAAAAGAGAGGAAGTCCTCAGGCACGCTTAGCTGAAATATTATAGGAGCTAAGAGGAACTTGAAAAAAAATCTTTCATTTTAAGCATGCAGCTGCTGTGTACACTCAAAATACCCAAGGAAGAACTTGCCCAAGAACAACTACCATGAAATTGAGCAATATTTATTAATCTTCAGTTATTTCTCTGTGGTTGTTCAATATCATGCAACTACAAGTTAATACTTGGGACTGTTCAAACAGAATACACCCACTTTTCACTTATTTATCCAGTTAGGATCTAAAGACTAGGTTGTTATGCAAAAATTGACCTTATGCAAAAATGGAGGAGGACTACATTTGATCACAAAATAAAAAAATTACTTTATCATTGATGCCACTGAGTTGTGTTGTTGGAAAAGAGTACAAGATATCCTATGGACTGCAAAAAGAACAAACAGGTATGTCTTGGGAAAAGTACAGTTATTATTATCCTTGGAGACAAAAGAGGGCAAAGCTTCCTCTTTCATATTCAGGACATGTAGCTAGGGAAGGCTATTTTTTGGAAGGGATGCCATGCTTGGAAAGATGAAGGGTCAGTGAAGGATATGAAGACATAGAACAAGTTGAACTGACTCAATGACTTTAGCAATGGGTTCTAGTGTGTCTGGTGTGTTAGATACGATGAGGATAGCACGGGATAGTTAGATCCACTGTTCATAGGGTAGCCAAACTCGATCCAATGGCACCAAACAACATGGTTATGTAACTGTCAAATTCCACCATTATAGAAATACCACTTTGCATGATTATTTAACTATCGAGCCACTGTGAATCATGAGTTAATCAAATTGACACATAAGCTTAACCATCACAGCCATTAACTTCAATATCTGCTTTTGCTAGATGTGCATTGATAGTATACGTGATAGTTATACAGTATATTATTTTTTACATTTTTCATACATGAAAAATACCAGATAGAGAGAGATCCAGTAAGAAGAAGGTACTAATTCATCAGTTACAACTCCTCTCCAGTTTGCCTAAATAATAAAAACCAAGAATAAATCTTTATTATTAGTAGAATAATTAAGATCGTTGTGATGGAATCCCAATTATTACTCCATAAATTTCATTTTCAAACTAAAACAACATTGGTTTAGTCTCCCAACTTTCCCCCACATGTTAGATACCTGGGATTTCAAGAAAGCAACTGAACAGAGGCAAAATCCATAAATAATAATACCCAGTAATAGCAATAGAAATAAGAACATTTGTTCATATTGTAAACTACATGGTAAAATGGTAAGAAAGCTTCAGGTGAATATCCACAGGGGCCTGTGTGTGCCTTGAATGGTCTCTTGAGTATATTAGAAGAAAATAAGACCCAGACTTCCAAGTCAGAAAACAAATACAATGTAGTAGTCACAGATCCCAGAGCTGAAAATATAGTATGTCTTGAAGCAAGGCCACACAGTGATTGAACTTAGGGGCATGGGAAGCAGGATGAGGTTAAGAGGTCAGTGTGTTTTGAAGGCTTGTTAGTCAGTTTACAATTTGAGGGACATTATCTTGAGTCAAAAGAAAAGTTATAATCATGGTCAGGATAAGCAAGGACTAATCAGTGGCTAAGAGACGAGGGAAGATATAACGGGTTCCTAACACAGGTGATCACATCTGGAATGCATTTGAGAGTTATTTAGAGACTACAACTATTGATTTAATAAGAGCGCCCAAGTCATAAACTGGAAAAAATGCCAACTAGAAGGAATTAATAGATGCTGAGAAAGCAAGCTATGTCATTGGTAAACTGGCCTTATGACAGTTAGCTAGTCCATTGAAAAGCATCTAAGGCTAATTCTACTATTTGTTGTTATTCAGTATGTGGCATCAGAGACTCATTCTTCTACACCTGAATACCTATCCTTTTCCTTGAAAATGAAGCTTAGTATGTAGCAAAAGAGTAGCCACAGATTATTTAACAAGGACACAAATGGACTCTGAACACACCAGCACCAACTTTCTTGTATATTTGACCTAGTGAGACAAAATAAATTAATTTGTTGCAAGTGCCACTCTGAAAAATTGAATTTGAAAACTTGGCTTGCTTAACCTTTTGCAGTTTATCACACACACGCAATTTGAACTCCCAAAACCAATGGATTATTATGAAAAATTATACTCAAACATGAAAATCTAGAGGAAATGGACAAATACTTAGAAAACTAACAACTCACCCAAACTAACACAGACTGAAATAGAACACCTGAGCAGATCTGAGACTAATCAGATTAATGATAGTAAGACACTGAAGAGAGAGACATAAGAACATTCTGAGAATCAAAATAAAATGAACCCATTTAAAAACCTAAGTAAAGAATAACCAGAAGAACTAAAACTGCAGAATGTGTTTGTCGTGTTGTTGTTAGGTTACATCAAGTCAGCTAGGAATCATAGTGACCTTATCAGTAACGAGGGAAGCTCTGCCCTTTTCTTCCCTTTCTCACAATTGTCTTAGCAGATTGGTTGTTTTAGCAGATCACAAACTTTCCAGAAGTTTTTGGTGTAACATGATAGATACTTGATCTGTCAGTATAATGGAGTAATAACAGCAGGTAGTTTTTCAGAATAATGTGTTACAAGGCAACAAATTAAACCACTTTTTAATGTTACTATTCATTGTAATAATCTTTATGGCAACCAGTTGGGGGGCTCAAGTTTTGAAAAATGAATACAGAAATACAAATGCAAACTATTTTAGATGACTTTTGTAATGAAAGATTAATATTAATGGAGGAGTTTTAACCTGGAAAAGTGAAGCTAAAATAACACCCTCCAAACAATCAATCTTTGAGGGGAGCTCTGGTGGCCTTGTGGGTAATGAAATGCACTGCCAACTCAAAGAGATGTAGTTCTGTGGTGTTAGCTTAAAGTTGGCTTTTTTAATCATTAGTTTAGCCCTCTCTGGTTTCCATTTACCTTAACTGCAGACACATGGTCTTGCAAATCATCAACAGTTGTGGGCTAGGAAAAGAAAGAGATTCTTACACTGCGAGGCAGGACTTGAAGGAGACCCTGCTTGGTGATGGTGGTGGAGAGACGTTGCTATGGAGAAACTAAAGGTTTTGCTGTTCTTGCTGGTTAATTTAGGAGAAGCTAACTTATAAATGCTCTGAAACAAACATTGATGGATGATTGAGAAAATCAGGTGATTCTTGAATTTGTATCGCTGAACTAAAACCTCAACCTGGACTAATTAAGGAATTGTGTCTTGGGATCACTAGACCAAAACTTGGATTTGCATTAGGTAATATTCTTGGCCTCCACAGCTATCCAATTAATTTCTCTAATACACTCCATTCTCTATGCCAAAACTAAGTGAAGTCTGTGAGTCAATCATAAATAAATGAACCTCTTGCTACTTGAGTGGCTCTAGAGGCACCATGGGGCTGGGCTGCGGGCTCTTTATCTGCTTTCTCCTCTGGGGCAGTGAGCGGCTATACTATTCTCACTCCCTCTGGACCTTTCAGAGAGATGCTCATGGCCCTGTGTCCCCATGTCTCATTTTCAATTCACCAGCTACTCCATGGAAGAAATATGGGCAATCTAATTCTATGCACTTAACAGGCACTGAAAACTCACTAGAAGGTCAGCTATAAGTTGACACATAATAACAAGCAACCCTTAGATACTTGAAGTACTATTACAAAGATACAAAATGGATTTTCTCTATATTTGCAAGAGAATTGGCTGAATAGTTAATGCAAAGTAGTTGGGCTAGAAATTATGGATGTTGTTATTATTTTATTGTTGTTGTTGTTGTTATCATTATTATTGTTTTGACACTGACATGGGCTATCAAGGAAAACTGTGGGATCCTTGTTGTTTGTTGTTGTTATGTGCCAATTGATCCTATGTGGGATCCTAGAGATCTTTAAAATGAGCTAGACAGAAAACAGAACAGAATGGAAAGTCATCTAAACCATCTGCCTTCAATTTTGCAAATCATTCAACAAATTGAAGACATTTCCCTCCTTTGATATTTGCCTTCTTGTTAGCAGCTCTGACAAAGTTGCCTTCATACTGAGGATCTCTGGTGGCACAGTGTTTAAAACACTCAATTGTTAACCATAAAATTTGTATTTCGGGCCCACCAGCCACTGTGCAGAAAAATGTAATCATTTGCTTCCAAAGGATTATAGCTTTGGAACCATATAGGGCCATTTTATTCTGTCTTATTATCAAACAATATCCTTAATATTACACAAGGAAAATCCTACTGAAATTATCCAAAAAAACAACTGGAGCAGTACACCAACAGAGAACTGCCAAATGTACAAGCTGCATTTAGAAGCAGCCATGGAACTAGGGACATTACAGCCAATTTTAGATAATTTTAGCTGAAAGTAGATAGTATCAGAGGAATATCTATCTGTGTTTCATTACCATGCAAAGGCATTTGAGTGTATGAATCACAACAAATTGTGATTAACCTTGAAAAGAATGGGAATACCAGAACACTTAATGCGTTCTTTAAAATCTATACTTGAACCAGGAGGCAGGTGTCAGAACAGAGCAAAGGGACACCACATGGTTCAAAATTGTTGTTGTTATGTGCCATCAAGTCGCTTGCGACTCATAGCGACCCTATGTACAACAGCTCTAAACTCTGCTCTGTCCTTTGCCAATCTCATTGCCTCCTACACACTCATCCCAATTGCCCCAGTCACCGAATCAATCCATCTCCCAGACGGCCTTCCCCTCCTGCACCTGCCCTCCACCCTCCCAAGCATGATGTCCCTCTCCAAGGACCCGTCTCTCCTTACAACATGACCAAAGTATGTCAGACGAAGCTTCAGAATCCTTGCCTCCAAGGAGTTGCTTGGTTTAACCCTCTCTGGGATGAATCTGCTTGTTCTCTTAGCAGGCCATGGCACCTTCAGCTCTCTTCTCTAACACCAAAGCTCAGTTCTCCTTCTATGCTCCTTGGTCATTGTCCAGCTCTCTGATGCATAACAAGTGATTGCAAAGACTATGGCCTGTACAAGAAGCACCTTTGTCTCCAGAGATACACCGTTGCTCTTGCGTACTTTAGAGAGGTCCCTAATAGCATACTTTCCCATGGCAATACGTCTTTTAATTTCCTGGCTGCTGGTGCCAAGAGTGTTGATTGTGGAGCCAAGCAAACTAAGGCTGTGAGCAATCTCAATCTCTTCACCATCCATCCTGATGCTGCCAATTGGCCCAGTGGTGACAATCTTTGTCTTCTTGACATTGAGCCTCAGTCCATATTGAAGGCTGCAGCAAGCGCTTCAGGTCCTCCTCAGTTTCAGCAAGCAGGGTTGTGTCATCTGCATAATGCAGATTGTTTATGGATCTTCCACCAATCCTGATGCCACATTTCTCCTCATAGAACCCAGCCTCCCGGATGATCTGTTCTGCATACAGGTTGAAAAGGTATGGAGACAGGACACATCCCTGGTGTATGCCCTTCCCAGTTTTGAACCATGCAGTGTTTCCTTGCTCTGTTCTGATGACTGCCTTTTGGTTTAAGTGTAAGTTTCGCATTAGTGTGATCAAGTGTTCTGGGATTTCCATTCTTCTCAGAGTCAGCCACAGTTTGTTATGATCCACACAGTCAAACACCTTTGCATAATCAATGAAGCACAGACAGACATTCCTCTGGTACTCCCTGCTTTCAGCCAATATCCATCTAACATTAGCTACAATATCCCTAGTACCACGACCCCTTCAAACCCAGCCTGGACCTCTGGCAGTTCTCTGCTGGTGTGCTGTTACAGTCCTTTTTGGATAATCTTCAGTAGAATCTTGCTTGCGTGTGAAATCAATGATATTGTTCTATAGTTTCCACGCTCGGTTGGGTCACCCTTCTTTGGAATGGGAACAAATATAGATCTCTTCCAGTCAGCTGGCCAAGTGGTTGTTCTCCAGATTTCTTGGCACAACTTGGTGAGCATGTCCAGGGAAGCATCTGTTAGCTGAAATATGTCAATTGGTATACCATCTATTCCTGGGACCTTATTTTTTGCTATTTCCTTCAAAGCAGCCTGAACTTCTTCTTTCATCACCGTAGGCTCTTGCTCATATGTTGTTTCATGAAATTCTTCTGTGTCTGCCAATTCCTTTCGATACAGTGACTCAGTATATTCTTTCCATCTTTTTTTAATACTTCCTGGATCATTTAACATTTTTCCTAAAGCATCCTTGATTATAGCAACTCGAGGTTTGAATTTGTTCTTCAGTTCTTCCTTGAGCTTAAGAATTGCTGAGCAAGTTCGACACCTTTGGTTTTCTGACTCCAACTCCTTGCACATTTCATTGTAATATTTTACTTTGTCATCTCACGCTGCCTTTTGAAATCTTCTGTTCAGCTCTTTAGTATCTTGAATTCTTCCTTGTGCTTTGGCTTCTCTGTGCTCCAGTGCAATATTCAAGAGTTTTTTCTGACATCCATTTTGGTTTTTTCTTCCTCTTCTGTCTTTGTAATGAACGTTTGCACTCTTCTTGTATGATACCCTTGATATTCTCCCACAACTCATCTGGTCTTCGCTCATTAGTGTTCAAGGCCTCAAACCTGTTCTTGGGAAGGTTCTGAAATTCAGGTGGGATGAAATCAGAGTCGTATTTTGGCTCCTGTGGATTCTGTTTAATTTTCCTCAGCTTCAGCTTGAACTTGTATATGAGTAGTTGGTGGTCTCTTCCACAATCAGCCCCTGATCTAGTTTTCACAGCTCATACTGAGCTTCTCCAGCGGTTTTTCCCACAGATGTAATCGATCTGATTCCTTTGCATACCATCAGGTGAAATCCATGTGCATAATCTGCGTTTATTTCTCTTAAAAAATGTGTTGCGACGAATAAATCATTGATTGTGCAAAATTCAATCATTTTATCTGTAGCTCCGTTTCTGTCTCTGAGTCCATGTTTTCCGACTACTTATTCTTCTTCTCTGTTCCCAACTTTTCATTCCAGTCACCCATTATTATCAATGCATCTTGATTGCATGTTCGATCAATCTCTGACTGTAAAAGTTGGTAGAAATCTTCTATTTTCTCTTCTTTGGCTCTGGTTTTTGGTGCATATATCTGGATTATAGTGGTATTCACTGGACTTCCTTGTCTGCGTATGGATATTATCCTGTCACTCACAATATTGTACTTCAAGACGGACCTAGAAATGGCTTTTCTAACTATAAAAGCAACCCCATTTTTCCTCACCTTTTCATCTTGGGAGTAGTATATCATATGATCATCTGATTCAAAATGCCCCATGCCGGTCCATCTCATCTCACCAATGCCTAGTATGTCAATATTTGTGCATTCCATTTCCTCTTTAACAATATCTAATTTTCCCACATTCATGGTTCTCACATTCCATGTTCCAATCACTAGTGTCTGCTTACAACTATTCCTCTTCCTTTGTATTTCCATACTCAGTTGCCCTTTCTGTCATTCTATGTGTTTTCTGTTGTACATAGGGTTTTGAGAGGCCTGCTGTTTTAGAAGTGGATGGCCAATCCTTCTTCCTAGTGTATGTCAGTCTGAATGTCCAGATCTAGAAAAGTATCCAACAGATAAGCATTTTACAGAAAAAGTGAAAATGTATCCTTTATTGTGGAATTAAGCATTAGTTTCAGTGTTGTCCCTGCCCTTGGCTCAAGTGCCCTGACCCACTTATTTCTTTGCTCCACCATCCATCAAAATATCCCTCCATTTCTACCCACTCCCTTCTTCACCTATCTCCCAGGGATGCATTCTATCTCCATAACTTTTCAATCTATGTGCGGAACAGATCATCTGTGAGACTGGACTCTGACGAGGAATGTGATATCAGGAGGAGGGAGACTCATCAACAACCTACATTATGCACATGACACAACCTTGCTTGCCGAAACTGAGGAGGACCTGATGTGTTTGCTGCAAAAGGTCAAGGACTGCAGCCTTCAATATGGATTGAAGCTCAACATCAATAAAACAAAGATTTTCACCCTTGGGTCAATTGGCTGCATCATGATAGATGGAGAAGAGATTAAAATTGTTAACAATTTCAGATTACTTGGTTCTATGAGCAACACTCTTTGTACCAACTGTCAAGATATCAAAAGACAAACTGCATTGGAAAAATCTGCTCTCAGGGACCTCTCCAAAGTATTCAAGAGCAACAATATCAGTCTAGAGACTAAGGTGTACCTGATCTAAGCCATAGAGTTTGCAAGAACTTGTTATGCATCAGAGAGCTGGACAATAAGAATGATAGAATTATTGCCTTTGAATTGTGGTGCTGGACATACCACGAATTGCTAAGAGAACAAACAAGTCTATCCTGGAGAGAGTGAAACAAAGCTGCTCCTTGAAGGCCAGGATTTTCAAGCTTCATCTCATGCACTTTGGCCACATGGCCAGGAGAAATCAGTCCTTAGAGAAAGACATCATGCTTGGAATGGTGGAGGGATAGCACTAGAGAGGAAGACCCTGTATGAGATAGATTAACTCAGTAACTGGGGAAATTGGGTAAGTGTGTCAGAGACAGTGAAATTGGCTCAGGAGAGGGCAGGTTTCAGAGTTAATGTCCATAGTGTCACTATAAATCACAGAAGACTCAACAGCACAGAAGAGCGACAACCATATAGGGTAGCGATGAGTCAGAATCAATTTGGGAGCAATGAGTTTGGTTTGGGATTTTGATGTCTTCTTACATCTTACATTGTGTTCTCTTCCTCACAAAGACAAATATGTGTATTTTAAAGAATCGTTGAACTACTTAAGCTATTTTGGAAACTGCAAGAAGATATTCACATTAACTGTACAAACTGAAATCACCATCATTCCAACAAATTGAATGTAACCAAGGGAAATAACAATACCAACAAATGAAGCCAGTGTGAAACCACTCAGCACTGTAGTACTGGATTAATCATGTTGTTCTTTGAGAGTTTAAAGCTTTTATTCATGCAGTGCCACAGCCTTTGGGTAAAATTCATGGGTATTTTGCAAGTTTGCTTTGGCCCCAGGGCCCCTGCATTGTTCAATAAGTACAATGAAAATCTGTAAAGAATAAGGAATAAAAATTAATGTCAAATTGAATAAAAGAGCTGAAAAGGTCAAAATCAGTTCCTTGGGTCAAGTGATGTACCTGCAGGTAAAAAAAAAGATCATAAAAATAAAAATTAAATAGAATTTACACCCATAATTGTGTGGAAGTAGCAAAATTGTCTGAAAATTGAGTTTCCAATGGTTCTAAATTACAGACAAAAATATGCATATATTATGGATATATGTAAATATATGAAAAAGAAAGGAATATAGTTTGTATTTTCTTATAATCTAGCTGCTGCCATTATCCATTATCTATATTGAAATGGACGAGGAGCAAGCTCCCTCTGGAAGGCACCTATGCTCACCCTACACCCACGGCACACCAGCAAGGTCCCTCTGAAAGCACACTGTGAGCCCCAGACATATATACCTGTCAGAAGGCATGCAAAGCAGTTGTACTTGAATATAAATGTAATGTGGCTACAATAAAGAGAATGTGGTTAGTTAAAACTAATTAAATTAGTTAAAACTAATGTTAATACATTGAAATAAAGTTAATTAATAAAATTAACTTTATTTCAATGTATTAACATTAGTTTTAAAATAAAGATGATACTAGAGATATACAAGTCACTTATTAATAAATGCTATTATTTTTTTATTGCTTTGGGAATTGAATTAAACATACCCAAATCCTGTAAATCCTAAGTTTAAGACCCCCAAATAGCTCAGTTGGTAGAAGAGAGCATAAAATTCTAGAGGAATGAGGAAAAATGCTTTGCAGAACTACTTGTGTAAAAAGAAGCACAAAAGTTGTCAAGCTTATTAGCTTGATAAGAGACTGACATGACATGCCCCCTAATCACCCTTTGACCCTGGCACTAGCTTGCCTGTGTGGCTCAACTTTTAAGTGAACATTAGACATGCTTTTAAGGTGAACAGTAATAATAAGGAGGTATTTATTCCTTAAAAATGTAATTAAAACAAGATCAAACAAGCATAATTTGTACTGGGATAAGACTGAGAAATCAGGATAAGAAAGAAGAATGAACAGAAGTTAAAAATCACACAAAGAAAATCAGAATGCTGTTCTAACTAATATCACACAACAAAATGTGTATGGATGGTTAAATGGAAACCCACTTTTCTCTGTAAACTTTCATTCAAATTGCAATATAAAGTAGATGTTTTTAAAACAAAACTAAGTTGTGTAAGAAAGATATGAAGTTTGGTCCTTGCAATATCTGCGAAGATGAAGGGCACTTTCTCAGAAAACGTGAAGCCTTTACTGAAGATCAAACACTATAGGCATCAATAGGGATTATACCTCAACATCAAAAACAAAAATCTTCACAACTGGACCATTAAACCAGAATCATGATAGAAAGGGGGAAAGAAAGTTACCAATAATTTCATTTGGCTTGAATCCACACTCAATTCCCATGCCAGTAGCAGTCAAGAAATCAAAAGGTATTTTACATTGGAACAATCAGCTGTCAAGGACCTCTCAAAATTGCTAAAGAGCAATGCTGTGATTTAAGGACTAAGGTATACCTGATCCAAGCCATGGTATACTTCAGTTTCTTCCTATGTATCTATAAGGTAGACAGTGAATAAGAATGATTGAAGAAGGATTTACATGTTTGAGTTGTGGTTTTGGTAAAGAGTACTGAATATCCCACAGGCTTCCAAAAAATGCCTGCTGGAGTTTATGTCAACAGAGTGCTTCTTAGCAGTAAAGATAGTGAAACTTAGTCTGATATACTTTGGGCATATTATATTATCAAGAGGGGCCAGATCTTGGAAAAAGACATCACGCTATGAAAGATAGAGGGTCAGTAAAAGAGAGAATAGCCATCTAGGGTGATCAGACTTACATGATTTCTCCTCAATAATGTGGAGAGTTCCCTGACTACAGGGTATCCCAATTCAATATGTCTCCTGATCTCCTTGACTGTTGTTGTTATGTACCATCAAGTAGAATATGATTCATAGTGACCCTATGCACAATAGTTTGGAACCCTGCTCTATCTTAGACAATCTCAATATCTTTGACATACCTACTCTCTTTGCCCTAGTTACTATGTCAATCCTGTGCATCTGAAGTCTTCTTTTCCTTCATTGTCCCTCTACCCTTCCAAGCATGATATTCTTCTCCAAGCACTAGTTCCTCCTGACCACATGCCCGAAGTGTGTGAAACCAAGTCTCAAAATCCTTGCCCCCAAGTAGAAGCTTTGTTTCATCCTCTCCAAGGCATATCTTAATTATCTTGGAAGTACACAGTATGTTCAACACTCTTTTCCAATTCCACAACTCAAAGACATCAATTCTTCTTCTTTCATCTTTGGTCATTGTCCAACTCTCTGATGTATAGCAAGTAATTGTGAAGACCATGACTTGCATCAGGTACACCTTACTTTGTAGACTGACATTGTTGCTCTTCAGCACTCTAGAGGGGTACTGATAGTAGATTTTCCTAATATAATTTGTCTGTTGATTGTTGAACCTGGCAAGCTGAAATTGTTAAAAAAATCTTAATCTCTTCTCCATCTATCATGGTGCTACCAATTAGCCCAGTGGTGAGAGTCTTTGTTTTCTTGACGTTGAGCTGCAATCCATACTGCAGACTCTAGTACTTGACACACTACAGCAAATGCTTCAGGCCCTCTTAGTTTCAGCAAAGAAGGTTGTGTTATCTGCATAATTCAGGTTGTTGAGGAGTATTCCTCCAATCCTGATGTAATATTCCTCCTTATAAAGTTCAGCCTCTCAAATGATTTGTTCCTCACACATATTGAAAAGGTATGGAGAACTGATGCATCCCTGATGTACTCCTTTCCTGATTTGAACCATGCAGTGTTTCCTTACTCTGTTCTGACTATTGCCTCCTGGTTTAAATATAGGTTTCACATAAACACAATGAAGTGTTCTGGGATTCACATTCTTCTCAAGGTTAGCTATGATTTGTTGTGGTCCACTCAGTCAAATGCCTTTGCACAGTCAATGAAACAAAGATAGACAGTCCTCTGGTATACTCTGCTTTCAGCCAAGATCCATCTGGCATTGGGAGTTATGTCCCAAGTGTAAGGCCTCTTCTAAACCCATCTTGTATTTCTGGTAGGTCTCTATTGATGTACTGTTACAAATCTTTTCGGATGATCTTCAGTAGGATTTTGCTTGGATGTGATACTAGTGATATCATTCCATAATGTCCATACTCTGTTGGGTCACCATTATTTGGAATATGGATATCTTCCAGTTGGCCGAGTGATTGTCCTTCAGGTTTCTTGGGAAAGCCTGGTGCGTACTTCCATGGCTGCATCTGTTTGTTCAAATAGGTCAATTGATATGTTGTCAATTTCTGAGCCTTGTTTTTTGCCAACTTCTTCAGAGCAACTTGAACTTCTTTCTTCATCACCATTACCCTTGAACATAAGTTGTTTCATTAAATTCTTCTATGTCAGTCTATTCATTTTGGTACACTATCTCTATGTACTCCTTCCATCTTCTTTGGATGCTTCCTGGATCATTCAATAGTCTACCCATAGCATCCTCAAGTATTGCAGCTTCAGGCTTGAATTTGTTCCTCGGTTCCTTCAGCTTAAAAAATACCAAGTGACTTTGGCCCTTTTGTGTTTCCAACTCCAGCTCTTTTTTACATTTCTTTATGATACTTTGTTTTGTCTTCCTGTGCTGCCATTTGAAATCTGTTCAGCTCCTTAATATCTGGATTTCTTCCCTTTGCTTTGGCTTCTCAGGGCTCTAGAACAATATGCGGAGTCTCTTCCAACATTCACCTCAGGCTTTTCTTCCTCCTTTATAATGACTTTTTGCATTCTTCATGGATAATGTTTCTAATATTCTCCCACAGCTCATCTGGCCTTCACTCCTTAGTATTCAAGGCTTCAAACCTGTTGCTGAGATGGTTTTTTAATTTGTGAGGGTTATACTCAAGGTCAAATTTTAGTTACTGTGGATTTGATTAAATTTTCATGAGCTTCAGTTTGAACTTGCATATGAGTAGTTGATGGTCTGATACACAATCAGCAACATGTATAGTTTTCACCACTGATATTGAGCTTCTCCAACAACTCTTCCTACAGATGTAGTCAATCTGATTCCTCTGAAGACCATCAGATGGGTCCATGTGTATAGTTTCCTTTTACACTTCTTATAAAAGGTATTTGCAGTGAATAAATCATTGACTGTACAAAATCCTATCATTTTATCTCCAGTCTCATTTCTGTCACCAAGCCCGTATTTCCTGACTACTGATCCTTTTTCTCTGTTCCTAAATTTTGCATTTGCTATCAAGTAGATTCCAAATCATAGTGACCCCCAAGTGTTTCCAAGAAGAAGTGCACTCCACAAGGTTTTCATAGCTATGTCCTTTTAGTAGCAAATCAGCAAGCCGTTTTGATTTTTTGTTTTGTTCAGGTGCTTCTAAAATTTTTTTTTGTTGTTGTTGTTGTTGTTTTAATTTTTATTTTATTTTTATTTTTTTTCTATAATTATATTTTATTAATTTTCATAAATTTAAACCTCTTGGCTTTTGATGAAAGGCGTTCTGGTGACCTGTGGTAGGAGCTGCTCTGCAAACCCAAAGGCATATGGTTTTAATCCACCAGCTGCTCAATGAAAGGAAGGAGGAGAGTCTCCTCCTGTGCTGTTGATTGCCTCTGAAAACCTGCAGGAGGGTCGGCTACGGGGTGGTCTCCACTCTGTGCTACATTAACAACAACATCTTTTGGTTAGGTATCCAGCATTTAACCATATGAACCATCCAGGGACTTGGACTTTTAGCCTTCAATTAATTCCAAATCATGATGACATCATATTTTTTAGTAGAACTGAGTTTGTCCATGGGATTTTCTTGACTTTTTAAAAAAGGAAAGTCTACAAGTCTTCCTTTCAGCTGCCTTTGGCTAGATTTGAACTGCTAACCTTTTAGTAGTAGCCCAGTGCTTAACCTTTTAAATAGCCCATGGATCCCTAGAAGGTGAAATCTTTCTAAATAATCACATGAGAACATGAGAGAGTGGTGACTAAGATGAGGAAAATGCAATGTATGTACTGAATACTCAAAAGAGATACTGTTTATCTGAAAATGTTTTAAGATGGAAGGTTGAAAGGTATCATGCTAATGAATACAAATTGGGCCATTGGTGTTACAGCTGTGACAAATTAAGGTTTTCATTACTCAAACAGATGGGAATCTAGCAACAAGGCTTTTCTTTCTTAAAAAATCATAAAAAAGACATTTTTTTCTACAATGGTTGGGGTCAGCTTCCCATCTTCTTCTTGTAGCTGTTTGACTGCCAGTGTCAGTGAGCCTTGTGAAAATCATCCAAGCTTTTGTTTTGGAAAAATAACGTATTTGAAGTGTGTTTGGTGATACCTTTTGCTCCTTCCAAATAAATGAGTGCATGTGTATTAATGAATGCCGGCTGATGTTTACAGGTGTCAACACACAGAAATAGATATGTTTTTAAGCATCAAAGGCCATAGGAATAGTTGCAAAGCTGTTCCGAACAAGAAGTCAGCATTGAAACCTTTCCTGTAACTTAAAGAGCATGCAAGCTGGAGTTATTGAAAATGTTCTCCCAAATTTCAAGGAATTTTAAAAATATTTTTATCTGTGGGAGCAATATTATAGTTATTGATGGATCTTTTCAACATTTTATAGTGTGTGGCTTATGCAAATTCAATGTTTCAAAGGCACTTCTGTGCATACATATGACTGAGTCCCCAATTCTCTGGAAATACTGGGTCAGAGCACAATGGGTACTCAGGATGGGTCAGAATGAAATGCAATTGAGCCTCTCCACCCACTGGGGGCATAGCATGTGCCATTTTCCAGTCAAGATTATTCTAGGAATCTTAGAAGATTCATTTCAGCTTTTTACCCTCATAACTAACCCGTTGATTCTCTGTACACCCTCACCTCTGGCGTAATGATTTGACTACATTAACGGCTCAAATTACATTCCCAAAAGAGCCACTGATTCACAAAAGCAGACATACCAGTCCTTTCATTTTCTAGGTGATTTGAAAGGACAGAAATGAACAACAATTCAGGCAAAACATTAGTCCAGAGGGAGAGACTCCAATACCAGAATTTTGAATGAGCCTTCTTATTGTCCTATGAATCGCGAGCATCAGTAACATTTTAACAGCTTCATTGCAGTATAATTGACAAACAAGAAACCATACATATTTAAAATGTACACTTTTATGAAGTTTATCATGTGTAATCAGCCATGAACTCATTACTACAATCAAGATATCACCCTAAATTCTTCTCAGCACTATTTATAACCCTTTCTTTCCACTAGTTCCCATGCTGTCTTCATAACTCCCTCATCAGGCCACTATTCCTCTATTTTCTGTCATTATCTCTTGGAGGAGTGCTGATGATACAGCCTATAGGGAGCTGACCTGCTAACTCAACAATATCCACAATATCCACCAGTGGCTCTATTGGAGAAAGATGGGCAGTCTCCTTTTATGAGATATACATCCTCCTGAAAACCTGCTGGAGGGGCAGCTATAAGGGAGTGAGTGACAATGAGGGAGTAATAGATCTCTTACAAGTTTACTGAAATGTGCTCTACAGTTGTCTGGGCACTATGAGGAGAAATGTGGCATCAGGATTGAAGGAAGACTCATCAACAATCTGCATTTGACATAACCCTGCTTGCTGAAACTGAGGAAGACCTGAAGTGTTTGCTGCAGCCTTCAGTATGAATTGAGGCTCAATATCAATAAAAAAACATTCTCAACACTGGGCTGATTGGAAGCATCATGATGGATGGTGAAGAGATTGAGATTGTTCACAGTTTTGGTTTGCTTGGCTCCACAATCAACACTTTGGTACCAGCAGCCAGGAAATTAAAAGACATATTGCTATGGGGAAGTCTGCAGTTACAGACCTCTCTAAAGTTCTGAAGAGCAATGATGTCAATGTGGAGACTAAGGTGCACCTGATACAGGTCATGATCTTTGCAATCACTAGCTATGCATCAAAGAGCTGGACAATGAGTAGAAATGATAGAAGGATAATTGATGACTTTGAGCTTTGGTGTTGGAGAAGAGTATTGAATATACCACGGACTGCTAGAAGAACGAACAGGTTTGTCCTGGAGATGGTGAAACCAAGCTGTTCCTTGGAGGCAAGGATTCTGAAGCTTCATCTGACATACTTTGGACAAGTTGCCAGGAGGGACCAGTCTTTGGAGAGAGCAATAATGCATGGGAGGACGGAGGGACAGCACAGGAGAGGAAGACCCTCAATGAGTTGGATTGAGTGACTGGGTAATGAAGATAGGTGTGTCAGAGACAATAAGATTAGAATGGGCTAGAGCAGGGTTTAGGGCTGTTGTGCATAAGGTCGTTAAGAGTCACAAGTGACTCAATGGCACACAACCACAACAGCATAACTAAAAATAGTTCATCCACTTTCTTGCATCCATCAACTGTACATTTCTTTTTATGGCAAATTAGGATTCCATTGTGAGGCTATGTGAGTCACAGTGTATCCATTCCGTTGTTAACGGTTACAGTCACTAAGAGGTTCAAATGATTAACAGCTACTAATCTAAAGGTTAGAAGTGCCCAAGAATAAAGAACAAGAAATCTGCTACTAAAAATATCAAAGCTAGAAAATGCTGTAGAGCACAGTTCTACTTGGCATATATAGGTTCTCATGGACCAGAATGACCTTGATGGCAATTGGTTGGTTGGTATTGTTGTTAGGTGCCATCAAGTCGTAGACGGCTCATAGTGACCTTGTGAACTAAAGGCCTGAACACTGTTCATAGAGTTTCTGGAGGGAAGCCATTTCAGAAGTGGATGCTGCTCCTGCTTCCAAGCTTATTTTAATCGGGAAGCTCCACCAAACACTGTGTACCATGCATAACCATTATCACATTTGACACATCAGTGTCACAGTGTTTAGCATCACAGCAACCACAAGTTACCTCTGTACAGCAATGCACAGACCAGTGATATACCACCTAGAAGAATGTAGGTAGTGATATTTTACTGTGGTTTTTATGTGCATTTCCTTAATCATTAAAGATGTCAGACTTCTTATTATGTGTTTATTTTCCCATTATATCTCTTCTTTTGGTGAAGTGAAGTGTTTGTTCATATATTCAATTCATTTTTTAAAAAATTCGGTTGCAAAAAAAAAAATTTTTTTTAAGTTGGTTGCCTGTTTTCTGGCTCTTAAATTTCAAGTAATGTTAAATTTCAATGTTGTTTGAAGTTTATAATCTTAAATATGTGTGCACATATATGTATACACACACACACATACATACATATATATGCTGTTGTTGTTAGGTGCCATCGAGTTGAGTAGTTGTTGTTATTAGATACTGTCAAATCGACTATGACTTATAGCAACCCTATGAACAACCCTACAACCCTAACACTTAAAATAAGTTCATATAATATTTTCTGTATGCTTCTTATTGTTACTGTTTTTGTTGTTGTTAGTTGTCACTGAGATTACAAACAACAAACCTAAATCCTGTCCTATCTTGCACCATTATTATCCCAGACACCCTTGAGCCCATTGCTGCAGTCACTATTTCAATCTGTCATATTGAGGGTCATCCTCTCCTTTGCTGATCTTGCACCTTTCCAAGAATGATGTCTCTTTCCAAGGAATAGTCTCTCCTAAGAACTTGCCCAAAGTGTGCGAGATGAAGCTTCAATATTTGCATCTAAGAAGCACCTGAGTTGCACCTTCTCCAAGACATGTCTGGTTGTGTGGGCAGTCCATGAGCTATTCATTACTTTTATCCAACACCACAGCTTTAAGACATAAATTCTTTTTCTGTCATTCTTTTGAATTGTCCATCTCAGATACCTAGAAAAAGACTGGAAAAACTATGGCTTAAATCAGGTGTACTTTAGTTTTTAAACTGACATATTATTCTTCAGGACTTGGGTGAGGTCCTTGATAACTGACTTTCCTAATGCTATGTTGTTGTGTACCATAGAGTTAGAATGGACCCCATCTGACCCTTAAGCAGGTTTTCAGAGTCAGTTAATTGCACAGAAGGAGATTATCCATCTTTCTCCTACAGAGAAGCTGATGGCCTTGAACCACATGCCTTCAGGATTGCAGCACATCTTCTTGGCATTAGGCCACAAGAGTTCCCTATACTGTATGTCTTCTGTTCTCTTAATAGCTAGTTCCAAGAATGTTAATTGTGGATCCAAGTAAGATGAAATCATTGTCAACTTCAATCTTTTCTTCATCTCTCATAAGTAATCTTCTATGAATGATGTTTCAGTGACATATCAAAAATTCTTTGCCTAATTTTGGTGGCCTAGTGGCAAGAAGCTGCACTGTAATCCTGAAGGCATGAGGTTTGAGGCCACCAGCTGCTCCTGAATTACTTTTGGGCTAGCAGTGCAGCTCCTCAGCACTTGACCATCAGAGCTCCCTTGAGGGGAAATAAAGGAAACTTTTACCTATTATCCTGCCCATGTGAAGAAATTAAAGCCTGCAAAGAAAGAAAGTGACTTTACATAACTAAGCAATAGAATCTTCTTGGCTCCCTCCAGACTACAGTGTCAAAAGCCAAATAATATTATTTTATTTCCAATATTTTTATGGCATCTTTTTTCCCAAGAGAATATGCAAAAAAATCATGATCTTAATTATCAGTTCCTGGTCCTAATTTGAAATTAGTGTTGCAGCAATAGAAGCCAAACTTCAGGTGCATAAAAGGTTACTTGTTTCCACATCAATTCCAGCAAACTCCAGCATCATGTTGGGACTCATCCATATCCTTTCGACAGTGCAGACTCACCTATGGGCCACCTAAACTGGATAATTTTATTTCAGCGTCCTCCATACTTTATTGCCATTGCTGTTGCTATTTCTTCTAAGACCTCTTAGTTTATCCTAATAAGATCTCTCTCTCTCTCTCTCTCTCGTTCGCTCGCTCGCTCGCTCTCGCTCTCTCACTCTCCCCCCCCCAGAGACATTATCCCAAAATTTTATTCAAGAATATTTTCTGGAATATAGTTTCTATCATTGCCATTGAGTCAGAACCCACCTATAGCTGTCTCTTCATTGAGTTTCTGAGGCTATAAATCACACGGGGTGGGCGTGGGGGGGATTGTCAATCTTTTCCTCAGAGCCACTGGTAGATTCAAACCACCAGAGAGGTGCTGCTTTTGAATTAGCAGTGTATCTCCCTATAGACTATGCCACCAGGTTCCTGAATTCATTTATCAATAATATAAAATCTTTTCGTATAGTAAAAGAAAAAAAGAAGCAGCAGCAGCAAACTAGTTCCTTCCAGTGGCTTAAGTTTTATTAACAGCTATCACGAGTGGCATCCACTTCCTAAACAACATGCCTCCAGAAACTCTATGAACTTTGAGAAATGATGATAGTTATAGAAAGGCTTCAGACCTTTTCTTCATAGGGTCTTTATGAGTCATATTTGACTCTATGGCAATCAACAACATAGGGATAATTAGGAAACTCTGAGGCTGCTGTCCCAGAGAGTTACATTTTTTTTTTACTAGTTTATTTACAAAATTCTAATACAAATTCTAACAAATTCTTTCAATTTCCTTCACACCCCCACACAATAAATTTTACACTCCAATGATTAATCCTCTCTTCCTGGATCCTTATACTCATTCTACAATAATGGTCTTACACAATATTTATCCTTGTGGGACTGAGTTGGTTCACTCAGCATAATGCTCTCCAGTCCCTCCCAAGTTAGATAATAATTTACAAAGTTATTGCTCCAGGGTACTGCATAGTATTCCATTGTGTGAGTGTACCATAATTTATCAATCCATTCATTTGTAGTTGGACATCTGGGCTGTTTCCATGTTCTTGCGATGGTGAATAATGCTGCTATGAACACTGGTGTACAAATCTCAGTTTGTGCCTCAGTTTTCATATTCTGAGGGTATATTCCAGGTAGTGGACTATCTGGGCCATATGGAATTTCTATGTTTAACTTTTTAAGGAAACACCAAACTGCCTTCCAGAATGGTTGCACCATTTTATAATCCCACCAGTATATAAGAACTCCTTTCTCACCACCTTCTCTCCAGCATCTATTGCTTACTGCACTGTTAAACTTTGCCACTCTTATTGGAGTGAGGTGGTACCTCATTGTGGTCTTGATTTGCATCTCTCTTATTGCCAGTAATTTGGAGCATTTCTTCATGTGACTGTTTGCCATTTGAATATCTTTCTCTGTGGAGAGTTACATTTCTGGTGATTCTAATCCACCCATAGCTCCAAGGAAGAAAGAAAGGCAATCTCTTCCCATTTTGATTTGTTGTTGTACACAAGGTATTGCCAAAGAACCAATTCATAGCATACCCTCTAGTAGGTTTTCAGAGGTAGCATATCACCCAGGAGTAAATTAGCCATCTTTCTACTCCAGCTCATCTGGTGGATTCAGACCATGGGTTGGCAGCACAATCCCTTCTCCCTAAGCCACTAGACATCTTTCATTATAATTTTCAGCTTCAGAAATAAAATGGAGGGTCATTATGAATTAAAACCCCACTGGACAGCAGCTATGAAAGTGAATAAATAAGGATGACTTACATGATAATCTAGAATGTGATGATGCCAGGATTAGCTAAGGTGCAAATATTTGCATAATGTCTAGAAAACACCTATTCTGTCCCCTCAAATCAGAAACTTTCTTCCAATGAGTTTTCAGAGGCTGTAAATCACATGGGATGAGATTGCTCACATTTCTTCCACAGAGCAGCTGGTGGATTCAAAGCACTTGTCTTTAACTTGGTAGAGCAACTCTCTAGTCACTAGGCCATGAACGCTCCCAATAAAATGATTGAGTCAAATAATTCACTTCATCAAAATTGTATAGAAACAAAATTAAAGAAGTGCCATATTATGTTTATGGCTTGTGGATAACTGCATTGCATGCATTATTTCGTAGTTGGTCATGGAATCTGTTGTTGTTCAAAGGCCCTGGCACAGCGCATGGGTCACAAGGTAACCGAAGAAACCAGCTGCCCTTTTAAATCTAAAAGCACTATTCACAGTTAGGGCCTACAGGCCAAGAGAATGCTTGATTTCACTCTAGAGTGAAACTAGTTCCCAAAACTATCAACATCAGAATCACGTGGGTATTTACTAAAAGTGTGTAATCCTGGAACTACCACTCAATCTCCAAAGTGAAACCTGGGAATCAAAATTTTAAACACCAGTCAGGGCTTGACATCAAGTCAGTTTTTTTCCTTAATGCTCCTTATGACCAATGAAATGTGAGAACTACCCAAAGCCCTCCTAGAACAACATGTGGTAGTTGACCATGTGGTTTGCTCTCTGTAACCTATGTCTGCTGCTTCATTGCTGCCTCATAGCCAGAGCTTTAGTCCAAATACAACTGATTCTGGCTTTTGAGAGAATCCCAAGTGCTGTCTACTAAGCAATGAAACCAGTTGCCACAGGGTCAATGTGATTGAGTTGTTCAGTTAGGCAGAACAAGCCACTAATCAATGACAGTGGCCTGATTATTTAGGGCCATATGAACAATGGAATCAGATGAAACCAGGTAATGCATTTGCCAGGAATTGACTTGTGACAGTCGATCTGGGTGACTTTGAAAAGACAGAGACTTTATTAGATGACCTAGTAACTTTAATCCCTTTGCAGAGCAAGTCACTGATGCATGACTACAGCAAAACTCAGTTTCCATGTCATACGTTGTCTGTTTTACTGCATTATCAATCACCTTTATAATCTTTTTTCTGTTACCTCAGATTACATTATTTTATAGGAGAGCTTTATAAAATACAGCAAACCAATATTAGTTTCAAACTCAACTGATTTTAGCATCTTTTTAAATATCAATAATTCTATTTTAGAATTTTAAGAGAAGGTGCATAAACATATACAAGTATTTTTCCTTACTGTAACCATATTTTAGAAAACATAAACAACCCCTGCCACAATCTGCTCAAGCAACTGCTAAAGAAATTTAATAATATGGCTTTTAGGAATCATATACTAAGTTCTTTCTATGCAGTATGCTAATTTACCAAAAGACCAAAATCTGGGCCCAAATGATACAGGAAACTGACCATGGATAGAACTGCATATTCTTTGCAACCAATGTGTTATCTGTGTGTGAGCATACACACAAGTGGGTCTAGTCTTTCAAATGAAACTTTCATCTGTGAAAAATCAATGTAATTTTGTTCATAATCTCATTACTTAAGGACTATTATCTACTTTTTTATGAAGTCACTAGATCCACTGAATTATAGATATCTTCCATCCTTATTTTATGAAAAATATTCTTTTAGGAATTTTACAAGTTGTTTAAGGAAGAAAGGAAAAAAATCCCACTCTTTTCCAGGCTCCTTTGTAAGGAGTTGTTTAAAGATAAGCACAATTCTGACATTCATGTGATAGAATATTTATTTTGATTTGTTGTATTCATGATTGCTGGAGTCCTCGAAATTCCATCCCACTGCTTTCATGTACCTTGAAATGGAGTCCTGGGTTTATCTCAGTCATACTGAACTGGGCAGTCTAAACCTTGTCTATCTAGGTTTCTTCAAATTACTTTAAAACATGGTAACCTGCAACGTTCTATGTGATCTCAACAGTGAAGTGTAGCTTCCCACATCTATGGAAATAGCAGCTGGAGAAGCTCAGTATCAGCAGTGAAAACTAGGCCAGGAGCTGATTGTGGAACAAACCACCAACTACTCATATGCGAGCTCCAGCTGAAGCGGAGGAAAATTAAACCAAGTCCATGGGAACCAAAATATGCATTTAAGTCTATCCCACCTGAATTTCAGAACCATCTCAGGAACAGATTTGAGGCATTGAACACTAATGAGCGAAGACCAGACGAGTTGTGGGAGGATATCAAGGGTATCATCCAAGAAGAGTGCAAATGGTCATTGCAAAGATGGAAGAGGCAGAAGAGACTCTAAAAATTGCACTGGAGCACAAAGAAACCAAAGCACAAGGAAGAATTCAAGATACTAAAGAGCTGAATAAAAGATTCCAAAAGGCAGCACAGGATGACAAAGTAAAATATTACAATGAAATGTGCAAGGAGTTGAAGTCAGAAAATCAAAAGGGCTGATCTCGCTCAACTAGTTCAAGGAACTGAAGAACAAGTTGAAACCTTGAGTTGCTCTAATCAAAGATGCTTTCGACAGAATATTAAATGATCCAGGAAGTATTAAAAGAAGATAGAAAGAATATACTGAGATACTGTATCGAAAGGAATTGGAAGACACAGAAGAATTTCATGAAACAACATATGAGCAAGAGCCTATGGTGATGAAGGAAGAAGTTCAAGCTGCTTTGAAGGAAATAGCAAGAAATAAGGCCCCAGAAATAGATGGTATACCAATAGACATATTTCAGCTAACAGATGCTGCCCTGGATATGCTCACCAAGTTGTGCCAAGAAATCTGGAGAACAACCACTTTGCCAACTGACTGGAAGAGATCTGTATTTGTTACCATCCCAAAAAAGGGCGACCCAACAGAGAGTGGAAACTATAGAACAATATCATTAATTTTACATGCAAGCAAGATTCTACTGAAGATTATCCAAAAAACGACTGGAACAACACATTAGCAGAGAACTGCCAGAAGTCCAGGCTGGGTTTAGAAGGGGTTGTGGTACTAGGGATATTGTAGCTAATGTTAGACAGATCTTGGCTGAAAGCAGGGAATACCAGAGGAATGTATATCTGTGTTTCATTGACTATGCAAAGGCGTTTGACTGTGTGGATCATAACAAACTGTGGCTGACTCTGAGAAGAATGGGAATCCAAGAACACTTGATCGTGCTAGTGAAAAACCTATACTTGGACCAACAGGCAGTCGTCAGAACAGAGCAAGGAAACACTGAGTGGTTCAAAATTGGGAAGGGCGTACACCAGGGGTGTGTCCTATCTTCTTACCTTTTCAAACTATGCAGAACAGATTATCAAGGAGGCTGGGCTCTATGAGGAGGAATGTGGGGTCAAGATTGGTGGAAGATGTATCAACAATCTGCGTTATGCGGATGACACGGCCCTGCTTGCTGAAACTGAGGAGGACCTGAAGTGCTTGCTGCAGAGGGTCAAGGACTGCAGCCTCCAATATGGATTGAGGTTCAATGTCAAGAAGACAAAGATTCTCGGCACTGGGCCAAATGGTAGCATCATGATGGATGGTGAAGAGATTGAGATTATTCACAGCTTTAGTTTGCTTGGCTCCACAGTCATCACTCTCGGCATCAGTAGCCAGGAAATTAAAAGACACATTGCCATGGAAAAAAGTCTGCTGTTAGGGATCTCTCCAAAGTACTGAAGAGTAATGGTGTCTCTCTGGAGACTAAGGTGCATCTGATTCAGGCCATGGTCTTTGCAATCACTTGTTATGCATCAGAGAGTTGGACAATGACTAAGAAGGATAGAAGGAGAATTGATGCCTTTGAGCTGTGGTGCTGGAGAAGAGTATTGAGGGTACCGTGGACTGCTAGGAAAACAAACAGATTTGTCCTGGAGAGGGTTAAGCCGGTTGGCTCCTTGGAGGCAAGGATTCTGAGGCTCTGTCTAACATACTTTGGACATGTTGTAAGAAGGGACTGGTTCTTGGAGAGGACATCATGCTTGGTAGGGTGGGGAAGGCCCTCTATGAGGTAGAATGATTCAGTGACTGCAGTAATCAGGATGGGTGTATCAGAGACGGTGCGATTGGCACAGGACAGAGCAAAATTTAGGGCTGTTGTACATAGGGTCACTATGAGTCACAAGCGACTCGACGGCACATAACAACAACAACAATCTGCTCGAAACTTCTTCCTCTACTTCATCACCTACTCTGGTGTGGAACCAATGCTTGCCTAAATAAAGTTTTTATGTAACTCATCCAATTGTTGTTGTTGTTGTTATTGTTGTGTACCATTGAATCTGAACCATCTCATACCTGACCCTCCTGTGGGCTTTCAGAAACAGTAAATCACACAGAAGGAGATTGCCCATCCTTCCATACAGAAGCTGTTGGATTTGAAGCTCATTCCTTTGGGATTGTAGCACAGATTCTTGCCAATGAGGCCACTAGCGCTCCTTATTAAAGAGCTAATTAGTAATTTTAAAAAAAAAATTTTGTAGGCCTAAAGCTTTATTCTCAGCTGCATTTGCTTATCTCTTTTTAACACAGTTGTCGTAGCACAGAGAAGCCATGGACAATATTTAAACATGTGTGACTGTGATGCAATAATATTTTTATGGATACTAAAATATGAATTGTAGACACTTTTCATGTCTATGAAACAGTGTTCTTTTGATTTCAAAATGTAGAAATAATTCCTAGCTTATGGCTTGTGTAAAAGTAAAAGGCCAAATTTGGTGCAGTAACTATAGTTTGCCAACAGCTTGGCCAATGGATTCAGAGGTTTCAGACCTGGATTACGGTTCCCCTTCTATGACAGGATATTCCTCACAGCTCCTAATTCATCAACCTTGCACCTCTGACAACCATGAAAATGAATTGTCACTCATCTAAAACATTTTGGAACTCAGTTTGTATTGCTTAGCCAAAAAATGAAAATATTACCTATAGTAAATGTATTTCAATAAGCATTTAACCAGAACAGATGGCTAATATTCTAGAATCTACCATCTAACTAAAACGGACCAATGAGATTCCCATAATAATCCCCTTAATTAAGTCTCTTGATAGAATTTTCAATCCAGAAGGTGTACACTAATTTGCTCCTTTCCTACCAATTCAAGTTAAAGTGAAACAAAAGGCAGCTATCAGGTTTAAAAATCTCTAAGGTAGTAAAAACTAACTGGTAAAAATGTCATCAGCAGGTATATAGTAGAAATTGGAAGTCTTTTAGTGCAAAGACATCAATTTGCTTTGGTGAGGACTGAGCACTTTACCCCTTACAACTAATCTGCACTTGTGTATTCATGCTAAGTAACTTCCACAAGGAAGGATTCACAAAATCACAAAATACACACTTGTTCTCACTAGTTTAGTTGTTATAAATGGTGTTCACTCCAGTTTTTTTCTAAATGGAGAAACATATAACATGTCTTTCTGAACTTAAAGAGACAGTACTTCAGTATTTCTATTTCTATTCCCACTCAGGTCTGCAACACTAGAGGAAGAAAGAGGAAGTGGTCAGACCATTCAGGTAAGAGCTTGCTTCTCTTGGAGACTTAAGAGGCTCTGCTTCAAAGTAGCTGCTAAAAGAGGTAGTAATTGACAGTGCTTTACTGAACTTGTTTTGACTTTTCTCATTTTTACATTTTTTTTCTTTTCACTCTTTCTGGGATATAAATATTTCTTTGACTTTTCTTCTGATTCTGATCTTCTGATGTTGTTTATGGTTGAGTCTGATCTAGTCTGTCTTGGATCCTACAGATGAGAGTTCTCTGTTGTTTTTGATATGGATATTCTTGTGTGACTTGGGTTTCACGTTCTTACACTACTGTTAGTTTGGGTTTATTGTTCCTTACTCCTAAAATACATGCTTTATTGTGTAATGTTTTGTTTGGTTTCACCAAATATTAGTTTCTTTTTAAAAATATTGAAAGGATATGCAAGAAATTAGTTCTGCGGATGTGCATTTGAGAATGGAATCAGTCAATTATATGCCAACTCCATCATTATTGAACTAACACAATAGTACATCATGTTCAAGGACCCTCAATATTACATTGCTCTTGTCATACCACTTGTTAAAACTCTAGAAATATATTTGGGGATTTTTTTTCTCCTCTGTATGATTTTGAACATAAAAATGACAATATTTAAAAGAACATTACCTCTCTCTTACACATACACACACACACATCCCCTTCACCTTGAACTATAATTAATAACATCTTACAAGTTGTCTATGTTACAATTTCTATGAGGTTTTAAGATTTATGTCTTGGAGTGAAGGAATGAAGTACTCTTAATGGAGGACTACGGTTATTTTAACAGTAGCAGCATCTGAATTAAAAGAATATTTAATTCTCTCTTAAATAATTTAACACAGAGGAACTTCCATATCTAGTGTTTCTACCTCCAGGCCTGGCAGAGATTTGTGTATAATCCATTTTGCAAGACAGCTCAGAAGATGCATTGAAACTCATCAACCAGTTTCTAACCATCCTCTCAGAAATACTATTAAAAATCCTCTTCCTCCTTCTGTAAGGATCTCAAATATCACTGCAATTGAAAATTGAAGAACACAGGCTCAGGAGCATTGTTACTGAGAAATAATTCCTGCTAATAGCTATTTACCCATTAGAACTTTTTGTTTGGTTCTGTTGATTTTTATGCTGCATTTTTCTTTCTTCTTTTTTGCAATACATTCCATTTTTCTGTTTCTTTTCAATATCATTCATTCAATATATTCCATTTTTCTGTTTCTTTGCAATGTTTTAATCCAATTACCAGTCCTGTAAACAAGCATTTGCCACATTTATAGTTGGTGCACTGAACTGTGAGTGGAAGTGATTTCTGATTACAGACAGGCTAATTTTCAAGGGACAAGAGAAACAATATGCAGTGAACTGAATAAAAGAATAATGGAAAATACCTTGTTAAGTGACATATGGCACCAATTTAGAGCACAGATGGGAAAGGGAAAAGTTACTTAATCCTAAAATACATATGCATCTCTCAGATAGTCATTTTGATTTGGGTCATATACGATCTTCTTGACTGTAAGAGGGAAAGTGTTTCACACATCTTATTGCTCAGGAGCTTTTATTAATATTAAGGTCAGCCACTCAAATTGAGAGAGTAGAAAAACTAACTTCAACCTTAGAGTTCTGTCAAACTAACTTTGGCCCAGAATTCTGTCAATAAAGTCAAAGGCAAAAGTGCACTAAATTAGATGTCTCCTCTGATCTCTAAGGATTTTTTTTTCTATATTTTATTAATTTTCATAAACATTTACAGAGATTTTGGGTTTCCA
>NW_006399855.1:3379289-3395869 GCF_000299155.1 Elephantulus edwardii | reverse complement strand
AGTACAAAGGACCTTTTCCAAGAAAATTACAAAACATTACTACAAGAAACAAAAAGAGATCTTGAAAAGTGGAAGAATATCCCTTGCTCATGGATAGGATTTTTTTTTGTCTCCTTTTTTGTTTTACTCCATTCCACTTTAAACCTTCTATCACCATGACTTTCTATGCCCAAATCAGATCTCATATACTTCCTGTACCTTGAAACATCATTAATTATTACGTATTACCTGGGAGAATTAACCTGTTTCACAGCCTTTGCAGTAGTCCTAGGGCAATGCCTTGGAGTAAAGAGATGGAGCATGGATGCTGGAAAGCTTTGTTCACTTTAATATGGGCCTACAGGCAGTCAAACATTGTAAAGGACTATTGGAACATTCCCAGATCCCTTAAATCATGTCACAAAGGAAGCTTAACCTCTATCAATGTGAAGACTTGCCATAATGAACTGCAGACAAAGTAGAAATAAAATGAGTTTGGAAACGAAATGTTATTAATAGCAGCTCCCATTCCTACCACCTGGTAAATGATGATGGTGCTAAGAATGGAGCAGGGTTGGGGGTCAGAGGTAGAACTGGGAACAGTGATGGAAGACTCTTTGGCAAATGTTTATTTAAAGTTTATAGAGTCATAGATCACAACAGGAGTTGTCAAATTAGGCTCACTTCTATCAAAAGAATCAAATGTCTTGTTTTTTAAAAGAATAAATTAATTTATTATAGTTTGGGTAAAAGGAAACTGATCAAATCCATTTTCTATTCAACAACTTAAACACATTTTGTAACATGAATTATGATTCCTCTAATGTAGCAATACTCTTCTTGTTGCTTTCCCCATATCCATTTATTCTTCCCTGTTCCTTCCTGCCTTCTCAGCTTTGTTTGGGGCAAAATGTTGCCCTTTGGTCTTATATGATTAATTGTTCTGAGGAGCACATTCCTCAGAAGCATTACTCTTCACTTAATAAGCCTGTCTGATTCTTCCCTGAAAGGTGATCTTCAGGGATGAGTTTAATCAAGATATTTGAAAGGTGTCTAAAAGACACAGTCTGAGAAGTTCTACCAGTCTCCATGAGACCTGTAATTCTAATCTTTGTATAATTTTTAATGCTGCACAACATTTCCCTCCCATTCTGCCAAAGATCTCCATCAGAGGTATAAGTCAGAGCATGCAGGTCCTATCTAGTTCTTCTGGTCTCTGAGAAGTGAAGGCTATGCCTTTCATGATCTAGTGATGCTTTGAACAAATAACTATTTGTTGCTATTTCTCTGGTGCCTAGTGATCAGATGTTGGGATGCCAACATGAAGGAATATAGTTCAAATCCACCAGCTGCTGTGTGGGAGAGAAATGAAAAGTCTCTTCCCATGTGAGTTACAGCCTCTGAGAATAACTCGGTCAGTTATGGGTCCGTTCCAACTCATAACATAACAATAACAACAATTCTTTACTGCAGAATGTCCTATTTTGAAGCTCCTAAATCTGAACAACTATGTTCACAGTCAGTACAATTTTTAAGAAAACCACTGGACACACAATATTCTTACTAGAAGCTATTACACTGAGCCTTTTTCTATTGGGAGTTAAGATATTTCCCACATATTGATGAATTCTCTCTGGTCACAGCAAAGCCAAAAAAAGATAGAAGGCTAAACACAAATGCCCTCTAGAGAGCAAAATACTGATTTCCTAGAATGAAAGAAGAATTTTAAAGGGTTTTCATGGCAGATTAGATGCAGTGGTTAGAAAGAGTGTGAATTCTTACTTTGCTCTGTGAATAGTGTGCTCTGGCTAAGGTTGTGGACTGAATTGTGTTCTTGAAAAGACAAGTTGAAGCCTAATCCCTTTGCAAGTCAATAGAAACTTACTTAGGGAAATAGGATCTTTTCTTTGAAGATATTGTCAATTAAGTAAATAAGACCATACTGGTATAGACACCGCCATGAAGGAGATTCTGGTCCATGTTGTTGTTTTGTGCTATTAAGTCACCTGCAGCCCATAGCAACTCTATTATGTACAGCATCTCTGAACCCCGCCCTGTCCTGAGCCAGTCTCACTAATTCCAACATATCAACCCCCATTGCTCCAGTTACTGCATCAATCCATCTCATCCAGGATCTTCATCTCCTATGCTATCCCTCCACCCTTCAAAGTATTATGTCCTTATCCAAGGACCAGTCTCTTCTGGCCATGTGCCCAAAGTAAGTGAGATGGAGCTGCAAAATCCTAGCCTCCAAAAAGAAACTTGCTTGCTTTCACTGTCTCCAAAACTTATTTATTTTCATGGTAGTCTATGGTATGTTCAAGACTCTTCTCCAGCACCACAATTCAAAGGCACTGATTCTTTATCCCCCATCCTTAGTCATTATCCAGCTTCCTGATTCATAGCAAGTAATTGCAAAGACCATGGCTTGTATTAGGCACACCTTAGTCTCTAGACTGACACTGTTGCTTCTAAGTACTCTAGAGAGGTCTCTGACAGAAGATTTTCCCAATACAATTCGTGTTTTGGTTTCTTGACTGCTGGTGTTAACAGTGTTGATTGTGGAGCTGAGCAAGCTGCAATTAATAACAACCTCAATCTCTTCTCCATCTATCATGGTGCTGCCAACTGGCCCACTGCCAAGAATATTTGTCTTCTTGATGTTGAGCTTCAATCCAAACTGAAGGCAACAGTCCTTGACCTTCTGCAGTAAGTACTTCTGGACTTTCTCAGTTTTAGCAAACAAGGTTGTGTCATCTGCATAATATAGGTTATTGATGAGTCTTTCTCCAATCTTGATGCCACGTTCCTCTTCATAAAGCCCTGCTTCCCAAATGATCTGTTCTGCATATAAATTGAAAAGGTATGAAGACAGGATGCATTCCTGATGTACTTCTTTTTTTATTTTGAACCATGAAGTGTTTCCCTGCTCTATTCTGTCCACTGCTTCCTGGTCCAAGTATAGATTTTACATAAACACTATCAAGTGTCCTGGGATTCCCATTTTCCTCAAGGTTAGACAAAATTTGTTATGATCCATACAGTCAAATGCCTTTGCATAGTCAGTGAAACACAGACATTTCTCTGATACTCTATCCTCTGATCTTGCTTTCTGCCAAGATGTATCGGACATTGGCAATAATGTTTGGTCCATAGTGATCTTCTATTAGGTTTTTGACGCTGCAAATCTTTTAGAGAGGAAGTTTCTCGTCTTTCTTCCCTAGAGTAGCTGTTAGATGGAGCCAAAAGAAATGCACAGCCTTTTCATGAGCAGTGCAACCTACTATGGACTGCACCAGAAGAGTTTCTATAGAAGTTGTTGTTGTTGTTGTTGTTGTTGTTACGTGCCATCGAGTCCCTTGTGGTTCATAGAGACCCTATGTACAACAGCCCTAAATGCCGTTCTATCCTGTGCCAACCTCGCCATCTCAAACACACTCGTAGAAGTGTAGGTCTTAATTCTATATGTGTAGAGTCTTCTAAAAATGGACAGAGGTGGAAATAGTCTGTGAAGTTTTATCAATGAGCAGCAGCGGAACACCAAGGAATGCTAACAGAAACAGTAGCCAGGAAAGCAACATGAAAAAATTCTATCTCAGAATCAATCTTCAGAAGAAATTTACTGATACCCTAATTTTAATTTCCTGTGTGGAGAATCATGAGCGAGAAAAAATCTGTACTTTAAAGCTGCCCACTTTGTAATATTTTGTTACGCGGCCCTAAGAAACTAATAGAATGAGAATGGAGAGTCCAGATACACGTATATCAATTCAAATTTCAATCCTGTCCTCCTCTGGGGGGGTCAAAACTGACCAAGCATCTGTCTTCTAATGGCTTCGTGTTCCATCATCAGATTCCTCTTATTAATGAAGCTTTACACATTTCCTTCAGCTCTTTAGGCAAACACTAAATCATAAAACTTTTCACAGTGTTTAAGAGACACTTAGCTGCCAAATGGTGAATAAGATATGTGATTTAAATACTGAAATCCAAAGCTTACTGTCACTTTTATCATTCCATTTCATTACATGCTTTAAAATATGGAGTTGTAACTTATGACAATGACAGTCAGATACAATATATTTTTTGAGATTACTCTTAATACTAGCTGATAGGGTTTTAAACAGACTATAAAGTAGATGTCTAATAACATACAGCTTTTGATTTTATTTCAAAAAGTTTATATGGTATCTAGAGTGTCCATAGCCTAAAAATACAAATGCTTATTTGATTCCTAACTTAATATAAGGAATGCTTTGCAGCATAGGAATTCTGTTGGTAAAACTTGTTGCAAATGTGGACATGAAGAAGTTTCCTACTTACATCATAGATTCTTTTAATGAGTCAGGTAAAGAGAAGAAATACAAATACTATTAGCAAATGAAAACTGATATTTAGGAGCTGAAGAATCTAGCTTGGTTGTCCATGTTCATCACATTCACTACAGAATCACTTGTCAGTTCTCTTCCTTTCCATGAAGAGTGAGAGGAAGGCATCTAGTTCACTATGGTGGTGGTAGGTCAGGGAGTAGATGGTCCTCTATGGTCTTTTTGCTCAAAGAGGTCAACCTACAAAGGAGTTGTAAGATTCTGTTGCACAGACAGGGAATATTGCTAACATTTCCCCTGTTGACATGAAGAGGGTCATGTAAGGAGATGGACTGTAGGCAAATAGTATTATATTTTCTCATCCTGTTGGTAAAATTGGTAGAGTCCCTTCCATGGTTGGAATGGTGTTTGTAGCTATCATAACTGAAGTCTGAACTTAATGAAGTTCATTTCAGAGAAACTTTAGTTTTCCATTTTATTTTGTTTACAAGCTCTTGCTAAATCACTTGTAAAGCTGCATCATATCCATCAACTCTCTCAGTTCTGTTTCCTTTCTGAAATAGTAAATCAGACTGTCACTGTTGTTAGCCGCTGTTGAGTTGACTGTGACCCTGTTTTCAACAGAAGAAAACCATGGACAATTCTGTCCAATCCTCACCACTGTACATAAGCTCATTTTGGCAGTCAAGATGACTAGAAAAAATTTATATGATAGCAGCAGAAGACTAGTTGAGTAAAGTGAGGTTTTTATCCTTCTGTCTTTGGGATAGAGATTACAGATTATTATGATTCACATCCTTGACTGAGCCTTAAATAGGGAATTGCCTACCAAATCCCAAAGTTCCTGATCATTCCTTGCTTCTGGTAATTGTACATCCTTCCTTCTTGTTTCTGGGGGCTCTGGCTCTTATTTCTTACCTCTTCTTATCCCACTTTGTGTCAGAGCACTTTTCTTGCCCTCTGGCATGATACCTGACATTTAAACTTTGAGTCCTCTTTGCCATTTCAGTATTTCCCAGATGAGTCTATTCTTGTTGAATCACTGTACAAATTGGCAGAGTTGCCAAGACTGAAGTCATTTTAATGGATGGCCATAGTCTATACCCAAAGGACTGCTACAGAAACACTAAAGGTTAACTTCTCTCCTCTTTACATTTGCTACTGAAATTAGCAAGGCTCATTTGAAAGATGAATTTGCTCTTTAAAAATTTATTTCTTCTGCATTTTCTCTTCCTAAAATGGGAGCCTGGGACCTCATAAAATGGAATTAAAATTATCAAATACTATTGAACCAATCTAATGAAAATTTTAACCAAAAGTCATAGTAAATTATGTGTGTGCTATACTGAGAACACAAGCCTTTGTAAAGAAGATATTGTTCTTATGTAAACTCATGAATGGAGACTTTCTTGAATAAATTACTTCTTAATAACATCAGAGAGTCATTGGCTGGGTAAATATCTCCCCAGGGCACTCACTGAGGTTTCTGAATTTAAATGTTCAATAGAACGTCATATTTGTCACCTTTACTAACGAGTTTTTTCTTTATGAAATCATTATTAGCATGAAAAAGTTAAATTTTATATCTAATTTCTAGAATTAATGCTGTTTAAAAGACCTCTAGGGGTTGAAAGTTTTCTTGCTGGAATGCAACATTTACATAATTCCTATTGCCCCAGCATTTACACTCCCTAATCCACCTCCAATTTGCTACCTGAAAGAGGAGGAAGAAAAATGATCAAAGCAGCCAGCATGCCTGGGAATTTCTACTCGGAGGAACAGTGGGCCTTCTCAAAGGACCAGATAGCAAAATCATTATTTCTAGTTTTCCTAACAAGTCAAGCTTCATCATTGCTGTTCGTAACAAGAACAGGAAGAAAACATTCATCATTGTTCTTCCTAAACTACCTATCCCTCCAAAAAAAGGCTGCTGGCTGCTTCTGCATTTATACTAGTCATGAGCAGGCTTATTAGAACAGTGAATCATTTGTTATTGGGTTGTGAGGATCTATTTTTATAAAGTCACTGTGTTGTTTTGGTTTTGTATTTTGGATTTCCATTCTTCTCCTTGCCAGAATGTAGCCAATGGGATAATCTCTTAGCAAAGCAAGAACTATAGGTCCTGTGACATTCATTACTTTAGGATCTAAACAGGTTTCACTTCACAGAACACTTCAAGATGACGTGTGTTTGTTAGAAACAGGTATGGACTGCGTTTCCACATGTGCATCAAGGAAGCAATGCCATGATATTTTAAAGAAGTCACTACCATGGCCGTACTCAGAAAGAAAGCAGCTCAGATACTACCCAATGTCCTGTTGCATTGCGGTTACCTATGTTGTGGTTAATGTACCCTGAAGTTGGAACAAACTCACAGCTGACTTTCCAGTGCATTTCCAGAGGCTATAGGTCACATGGGAAGATAATGGCTATGTTTCTCCTGTTTAATTGCATATACTGCCAAATTTAAACCTAAACCAGTTGCCCTGAAGTCAACTCTAAGTTGGTTTTATGTATGACAGAGCAAAACTGTGTTCCATAAAGTTGTTGGTGACTGATTTCTTGAAAGTAGAATTCCAGGTCTTTATTGCCAGATATTTCTGAGTGTACTCCAACTAGCAACATTTTGGTTAGCAGCAGAATATGTTTGAACATCTGCATTCAGATTTCTACTCCCAGATTATAAATGACTTGAAGAGTACCTTTACTGCACATGTGTTGCAGAGAAAATGCTGGGTATGGTGAAAAGACTTCAGTGCTTTGCTCCCTGATCATCAAATGTCCATGGCACTGTTGCTAAACACAAGGGGTTCTTTTTGCAGTAAATTGCCAATAAAACAGATGGATGGCAATATCCAAAGCACTTTATTGCAAATCTGGAAGGGCAGAGAGAATCCTCTCAAAAACTGCTTCCCTATCTAAGAATGGTCATTGGTTCCTATACTGGGGAGAGGTGTTAGTCTACTTAATATATTACCATTGCTAGTTCAAAGCTAGAGGATTTTTATATTCAAAGAGAACAGTTTGCATAGTTACTAGTAAACAGATAACTTGTGACATAGTTTATTACTAAGAAAATAACCTTTAAAAAGTAAATACTAAAAAAGAAAAAAAAAGGTAAATGCTAATCCAGGAAATATGTGTTTCCCCTCCTGATAAACAGACAGCTGAGAATAATAGTTTCATAGAGATAAATGCTAATCCAGGAAAGATGCATTTCCTTTTCTGGAAAATAGACAGTTTAAAGCACTTTACATGACTATTGAGAAAATGAAGTAGGATTCTAGGGCAAAGCAAATGTTAACTAGCAGTCCAACCTGTTTTGCAAGCTGGAGGTACATGATGTCAGTTGTACTGCTATACCATATGTTTGAGTAATTCAGAACTTATTAATGCTACCCCATCAGTGCTAGTGCACACTTTGTTGCCGTCAGCTTCCCTAAGAATTAAAGATTCATAGCAAGATTAGTCTGTGGCAATATAATTAGTTGGATAAAAATAAATAGAACACCCTCTGGTCCATTTTCTATCACTTGTGTGGCATAGTATGTTAGATAATACTATTTGATGAAATTAGCACATGAAAAATGTAGATAGACATAGAGAGAGCTACATTGGCCTAGTGGACAGAAAGTTATGCTACCAAGCCAAGGTGGCCCTCAAGCCAGGTTTAAATTGTTTTTTGTCAAACATTATTCTAGGTGGTATAACACTGGTCTGGGCATTGCTGTACAGAGGTAACTCGTGGTTGTTGTGATGCTAAACACTGTGACACTGTTGTGACAAATGTGATAATGGTTACCCATGGTGGACAGTGTTTGGTGGAGCTTCCCAATTAAAACAAGCCTGGAAGCAGGATTGGCATCTAGTTCTGAAATGGCTTGCCTCAGGAAACTCTAAGAGCAGTGCTCAGGCCTTTCGTTCATAGGGTCGCTGTGAGTCGTCTACAACTCAAAGGCACCTAACAACAACAACGATATTGGAAAAATCTTTTTATTCTTACAATTTTATTTTAATATATAAAGATACATATATTTACAAAGATTATTCAAAAGCAATTGTGTGAATTTGCTTCTAAATAAAAGTCCAAGCTTACAGATTGCCACAGTACAAAATATATTGCCAAAGAAGCTGTTGACTTTGAATTAGTTCCAGCCCAGAGCAACCCCATGCAAAACAAAACAGGCATTCCTGTATGATCCTCATACCTGTTAAAGTTTTGGGACCCTTGTTGAAGCCACCACGTCAATTTATCTCTTTGAATGACCTCCTTTTTTTCATTGACTAGATTTACCAAGTGTAATATCCTTCTCTAGAACATCCGTCCTGATAACAATCTGTGTTAGACTAAGTCTCACCATTCTTGCTTGTAAGGAACATTCTGGCTTTTTTTTGTTCTTTTGGCAGTATATGGTATATCAAATATTCTATGCCAATACCACAATTCAAAGAATTGAAATTAATAGAGTCTAATAAAATTGAATATAAAACCTTTTTTCCTACCAAATTTTACCTGGAATTCAAATACAAAATCTCAAAATACACTTCTCAGGTTAGTTCATTGTGCAATTATAGATTGAAAATCTTCTAAGAGCTAGTCCAATCTAACGTAGAGATTCTGTTGGTCAGTCATCAGAGAAACAAATTTGTGGACATGAAGTGTCACATGCACACACAGTTCATAAATGCAATAGGTGTTAGAAAAAAGTGTTGAGAGTAAGAGAGAGAAAGAATCTGGTCTTAAGAAACAAACAGGCTTTTATTGGGTGGTTTAAGAGGGATGTGAGCAGAGAAGGTGAAAATGTCAAGGGCAGTTTCTCTTTATAGGGATTTTAGGGAGAACTAGGGAAGATGACATTTTGCTTGGAATTTGGGGCTGTTAATTAACTTGGGCATGGGCTTTTGTGATTAGGCCCAGAACCTTATCAGGATCCCTTGTCTGGTCTGGTCTTTGATCTGGTCACCTTAGACATTATCAGCATTTTTCAAGGAATGATCAGGTCTGGAAACAACTATGTCATTTTTTTTCTCCAATAGTCAACTAGTCAATACTGTGGTCTCCCCTTGTATCACTGTTTTCCGACTTACAAATTCCCCTTTTTTATTACTTCAGGACCAGAGGCATGTCTTCTATGCCAGACAGTCTCTGAAAGTTCCCAGAACTGTGTATCATTCTCTCTTCACTGGATTAATTTAATGCCTAACTTGCAGATGTGACCTATCTATATCTGGGGTGTGATAAACCCCAGAGTAGAATTCCTTTATGTTTGAGGCTTGCGTTAAACAAAAGAAATGTGAACTCTATGAACTCTATATGATTAAAACTGTATCTTTATCTTATTTAATAATACAGAGCTCTGGAGACTAGTGGTAATCAGAAGGCATGCAATTCAAATCTGCCAGCTGCTCTACAGGAGAAGGATGGGCAGTCTCCTCTTCATTGAGTGATTAATTGCCTCTGAAAACCCACTGGAGAGTCAGCTATGGGTTGGCTCCAACTCGATGGTAAACAACAACAACAACAAGAAATCCACATATATACTTAAAGTATATACTACTTATTACATACATATTTAGCAAATTAGAGCGAAAAATTATTCATCTGCTCCCATGATGTAGTCCATTAACATACTAGCTTACATTAGTTTAAGTCCCAAAGACAGAAACTTGCGATTCTAAATCTAACTAAAATCCCTTAAACTGAGTGTCTAAGCAAAACCTTCTTTTATTTCAACATATGTTTTCCTTTGAAGTAAATGGGAATTATTTTATTTTTCTGCCTCATAGTGGAGAATTCTGGTGGTGCAGTCTGTAGAGAATTGCTGTGCTAAATGGTGGCATTTCTTGGTTGATCTGAACTCGTCAGTGGTTGGTTCCACAGGAGAAGGATGAATAATTTATTCTCATGCAATTTACAGCCTCTGCAAACCTATTGAGTTAGCTATAAATTGGTTCTTATTCAACAGCACTGAGGAGAAAGAGTTGTCTTATAAGGAAGCTACTGAGATGCTTGACATGATGACTGGCGCATATTGTTACCATGACATCCTGCTTCAAAATAACATGAAAGAAAATCGGGAGCAAGCATCGTAATTTGCAAGATACAGAGTTAGAATAACACATGACCATATTGTTGTTTTTATGTACCATCAAGTTACCTCTGACACATAGTGACCCTGTGTACAGTAGTTCTGAACCTTGCCTTATCCTGAGCCAATCTCACCGTCTCCAAAACATTTACCCTCCTTTCCCCACTTATTGTGTCAACTCATCTCATCTGTCATCTTCCTCTCCTTGGCTGTCCCTCCCTTCTTCGAAGCAAGATGTCCTTCTCTAAGGACTGTCCCACCTGGCAACATGTCTAAAGTATTTTAAAAAGACCTTCAAAATCCTTACCTCTAAACAGCAGCTTGGTTTCACCCTCTCCAGGACAGATCTGTTTGTTCTTTTGGCAGTCTATGATATTTTCAGTACTCTTGTCTATCACCACAACTCAAAGGCAACGATTTTTATTTTATTATCCCTAGTCATTGTCTAGTTCTCTGATGCAAGTAATTGCAAAACCTTTGTTCTGGATCAGATACACCTTAGTCTCCAGACTGACATCATTGCTCTTCAGCACTTTGGAGAGGTCAATAACAGCAGATTTTCTGAATGCAATTTTTCTTTTTATTTCTTGGCTGCTGATGCCAAGAATGCTGATTGTGAAACTAAGCAAACAAAAATTATTAACAATCTCAGTCTCTTCTTCATCTATTGTGGTGCTGCTATTTGGTATAGTGGTGAGAATTTTGGGTTTTTTTTTTTAATGTTCAGCTATAATTCATATTGAAGACTGTAGTCCTCGACCTTCTGCAGCAAGTGCTTCAGGTCCTCCTCAGTGTTGGCAAGAAAGACTGTGTTATCTGCATAATGTAGGTTATTGTTGAATCTTCCTCCAATTCTGATGCCACATCCCTCCTCATAAAGTCCAGCCTCCCAAATGATTTGTTCTACACATAATTAAAAAGATATGGACAAAAGATGCATCTGATATGTGCTCCTTTTCTGATTTTGAACCATGCAATGTTTCCCTGCTCTATTCTGTCCATTGTTTCCTGGTCCAAGTGTAGGTTTTGCGTGAGCACAATTAAATGTTCTGGGATTCCCATTCTTGTCAAGATTAGCCACAATTTTGTTGATTCACATGGTCAAATGCCTCTGCATAGCCAAAAGCATAATATTAGCATAGAGAGTAAGAAAATAAAAAATAAGAGCATCAAAAACAAAGCCTGATAATTATCTGCATAAAATAGAATGGAACAGATCTCAGTAGCCTGTATTCGTTTTGGCCAGTATATGTAGTACTGGTAATAAGTAATTATCCAAGTAGTTTTTCAATGACAAGCTTCTCATCCTAAGTAAGGGGAGCCATAGAAAGCCCATCTCATTACAAGGATGCTGAAGCATTACTCAGACCCAGGTGCTAATCCTGGGAAATTTCTATAGAACGAATCTATAGATATCAATGGTTACTGTGAGAACATCAAGCCCTGGCATGTTGCCAGTCCTTTCATTTCATAGAGACTAGGAACTTGTCTTCCAGGACAGTAAATCTGTTGAAGAATATTCACTTAAACAGGAATATAGCTCCAGAAGAAGTTTTTATGCCAAGGGAACTGATGAATTGTTTTTAGAATAGTAGGACAGAAATCCAGTTACTTCTTTGACTTTGTGCAATTTCTTGACCTCTCTGTAGTTTGATTCCTTTATATATAATGTCTGTATCTCACAGGATCAGAAAAGGATTTAGTAAGATGACAGAGAATATGAAAAGTTCAATGGAGTAGACACTGATGCAAAGTAGACACTTTCTATATGAAACTTTCATTTCCTTATCATTTCTATTTCCAGTTATTTTAAAAAGAAGAAACCTATAATTTATCAAAACTGCATGCCCATTTCTTTCCATCCAAATGGTAAAACAGCATCCTTTTCAGTAAACTTCAGTCTGGTGCTCTCACAGAACAACTTGCTTGAGGAAAAAACAGATTCTGGGCTCAGCTACTTCCCGACAGACTTCTGCTGTATTCCTTCTCATTTTAAAGAAAAAAAAAAGACAGCAGTGAAAGGCCTCTCATAGCATTCATCAATTTATTACCGTACGCAAACAGCAAAAGACAGTTCAAACATCAAAGAGCTATTTTCACACATGCCAACACAGAAGAAGTGTTGTCCACAAGGCATTTTTTCAACAGCACCCACATAGTTTTCATCACCTTAATAATCACACTTGATTATGAAATTAGTAATGATTCTCTCTTTGCAATTACCTTGCGATATGACTCTAGTTATATACGTACAGTAAAATACCTTGTTTTCCATGCAGAGATTATTTTATGACTCGTAATTATAATAGTTGGGAAAGATCCTTTGAAAAACAAATAGGGTCCAAATTTTGCTGCACATTTATACATGGGTAAGTTCATACCCTGTAAGGATAGTGTGTTTTGTGTTGAGCTATCGGATTGCAAACCTAAAGGTCGTAAGTTCAGATCTACCAGCTATTCCATAGGAGAAAAAAATGAGGCATTCTCTTCCCATAAAGATTTACAATCTCATAAATTTGACAGAGGATCTCTATGAGTCAGAATTAACAAGAAAACTATAAATTTCTATGTTCATATAAGTATGAAATTTAGCAATAAAAAGAATGCAAGCTTTAATATTCTGCTTAGATTTCTTTTTCTCTGAATACTAAATTGACTATACTTGTTCTATTAGGAGAAGAGAGAACATCAACACTTTAAGAGTTCAAAATAGTTTTATGGTCCCAAAGATCAGTGTATTGATATTCTAACAACATCTTTTGTGAAGCTCTTGTATAGTCGCTGTGCTAGACATGGGAGACATCAAGGATGAGCAATTCAGACACAGGCTCAGATCTTGTAGAGGTAGATGCTTAGACATTTAGTATGTACTGACACAAACAGTTGTATAATTGGGAATTGTCTGAGCATTTACAGTGAATTACAAGGAGGTTGGACTTAATCAGTGAAGTATTCCCTGAGGTACTGACATTTGATCTAGTTTCTGAAGAATGATTTGTCTTTTATCAATAAACATTGTGGAGTCAGGCAATGGGGAGGAAGTGAGAGGTGAGGAGGACTAGTTAGGACTATAGCCCACTCCACTTGAGAGGAGATAGCTGCATGTTTAAGGAATTAGAGGGATTGGTCTCAGAAAGCAGGGAGGAATGATGTTGCCAGAGAAGAATGGAATCTTCTCAGCGCTTGCTGAATAAGATAAAAATTTTGTTCTTTTTTTAAGGACCCCAAATAAACTACTTCTAGTTTTTAAGTTAGCATGAAAAAAAAAGTCTATTCTTTAATCATTCTAGTAATCTTACGGGGCTGGTAAATGGATTGCTATGAATGAACAATAGGTTGACAACTTCAACATGCATTTCAGACTTTATACACTTACCTATATTTTACAGGAAATTGATCAGAGGTATAGATGCATGTTCTTGTTATGTGCCATCAAGTCACCTGTGACTCATAGCAAACCTATGTACAACAACTCTGAAGCCTGCCTTGTTCTGAGCCAATCTCATGGACTCCAACACACTTACACCCATAACCCCAGTTATGTCAATCTGTTTCATTCAGGGCCTTCCTCTCCTTCAGTGACCATCCACCGATTCAAGTATGATGTCCTTCTCCAAGGACCAGTCCCTCCTGGCCACATGCCCAAAGTTTTAAAATTCTTGCCTCCAAGGAGAAACTTGGTTTAACCTTCTGCAATACAGACCTGTTATAGATGCTTATGATAAAGACCTAAATTCTTAAATGTTGGCTCTCAACTAATTTCAGATAAAGTTACACGATCCACCTCCAGTATTGGCCCCACTAACTGAGCTCTGGTAGCGTGGTGAGTAAAGACTTGCCTTGCAAACCCAATGGCAGGAGTTTTGTAGCCTCTGGTTGCTCAACAAGAGAAAGATAAATAATCTCCTCCCATACTATTTAAAATTTCTGAAAACCCTTAGAGAGAGTCATATTTAAATATTTTCTGACTCAATGGTGATGAATTGCTGGATTGTGTAAAACTACTGCCTCCACTAGATAACTGAAATCACCAGACAGAAGATACATTCCTTTGTCTTAACACTTTGTCCTTATTAAAATGCTAACTATATTTCAACACTTAAATCCACACAGAAGTCTTTATATGGACATATATGGAAGCTTCACATATTATTGCAAAACTTGAAAGCAAGTCATGTTGTCTTTCAATAGATGAATGGCTAAACAATCTGTGATATATCCATGCAATGGAATATTATCCAGTACCAAAAAGAAATGGGCTCTCAAGCCATGAAAAGAAATGGAAGAAACTAAATGCACTTTATGTGAAGGAAATGAGTGTTGCTCAGTGGAAAGTTTACATACTGTATGATTTCAAATATAAGACTTTTTGGAAAAGGCTGCACCACTGAGACAGTGCAAGGACAAGGGTTCTCAATTTCAGGGGAAAGTATGATGAATTAAAAAGTATTTTTAGAATAATGGTGACATTATGTTAATACTATAATGATGGACACAGATATATTTGTCAAAAGTCTTGAAACTGTATATAACACTAAATGTAAACCATATCGAAACTGAAGATTTTATAATCTATCAATGTTGTTATTGTGTACAATCAAGTTGGAACTGAACCATAGCTGACCCTCCAGTGGGTTTTCAGAGGCAGTTAATCACACAGAAGACTGTCCATCTTTCTCCTGAGGAGCAGTTGATGGATTTGAACTGTGTGCCTTCAGGTTTGCAGTGCAGCTTCTTGCCACTAGGATACCAGGGCTCCCCTAATCTATCAATAGTGGTCCTCAATTGCAGCTAATGTACTACACTAATGCAAAATAATGACAACAGGACAAATGATATTCAGAAGCACAAAGGGTTAAATGCGCACTTTGCTTTTGGTAGGTTTGTTTGTTTGTTTGTTTATTGCAAGCCTAAAACTGTCACAACTGGGCCAACTGGCAGCACCATTATAGATGGAGAAGAGATTGAGGTTGTTAACAATTTCAGCTTGCTCAACTCCACAATCAACACTCTTGGCAGCAGCAATCAGAAAATGAAAAGATCAGTTACATGAGGAAAATCTGCTGTTAAGGACCTCTCCAAAGTGCTAAAGAGCAATTATGTCAGTCTAGAGACTAAGGTGTGCCTGATTCAGGCCGTGGTCTTCACAATTAGTTGCTATGCATCAGTGAGATGGACAGTGATGAAGGATGACAGAAGAAGAATCATTGACTTTGAGTTGTGATGCTGGAGAAGAGTTTTGAACATACATATCATGACTGCCAAGAGAACAACCAAGTCTGTCCTAGAGAGGGTGAAACTCAGGAAGCAAGGAAATTGAAGCTCTTTCTCACATACTTTGGGTGTGTTGCCAGGAGGGACCAGTCCCAGGAGAAGGACATTTTGCTTGGAAGGGTGGAGGGACAGAACAGAAGAGGAAGACCCCAAACTAGATGGATTGACCTAATAACTGGTACAATGAGGGTATGAGTTTCAAAAACAGTGAGACTGGCTCAGTGTAGGGCAGGATTCAGAGCTATCATACATAGAGTTACCACGAGTCACAGGTGACTCAGTGACACATAACAATACAACAATAACTTAAAAGATGACAATTAGAAATAAAACAACCCAAGTAATAGTGCATATGTACCACTTGTCCACTATATGTCAGTATTAATAAATCATTGTATCCTTTCATGGGGAATATTTTTCTTTCTTTTTATCTGAAAAGAAAAAATAAGAGGAAGGATGACAAGGTAAACAATATGGAGAAAGGATTGAGAGCTCTGGTCTGTAGGTAGTTGTACCACTAACCCAAATGTGATGTCTTTTGGACGATTCAAATCCGCCAATGGTGCCATGGGAGAAAGATGGACAATCTCCTCGGGTGCAATTTTAAGCCTCAGTTAACTCACTGGAGGATCAGCTATTAGTGGGTCTGACTTGAAGGCAATAAGCCAGAGAGAGATGGAGAAGGAAAAGGGGAAGAAATAGGTAAGCTCTGAAAGTCAATGCACAGACTTGACAATTTATTCTACTATTTTATATGAGAAATGTTTCCCTCAATTTTAAGTGCTGTCTTTGTTATTCCTGCTGTTGTACCTCAACTCAAGGCTTTAGTCTTGATTTCTTCCTCCTTCCCAAGTGTAATAAAAAATAATTATAAAAACTATTGCAGCTTTGTTTACAATAGCAAAGAGTT
>NW_006399855.1:3364905-3378753 GCF_000299155.1 Elephantulus edwardii | reverse complement strand
TAGAAGCTCAGAATATTATTTGCTTTTGTACTATAATAAAAAAACTGATTCAAGATTTAGAGCTTTAAACAAGAAAATGCAAGTGATTGCAGCGCCCGCGTGTGCGTGTGTGTGCTTGTGTGTATTTTGGAGGCATCCCCTCTGAGCCCTCGGCCTGTGTGTAAGGACAATACAGCTTACCAGCCTGCTCACAAGGATTAGACAGACAAAACCCAAACACAGAAACAGATGCAAATATCCTCCAGGAACTGGGACAAGTGTGAGCCTCAGCTCCAAATGTCAATTACTGGAAGTCTCCAGAGCCTGGTTAAAAATAGATATGCAGGTTTCTTTGTTCACATGTCAGAAAGGGTCATCCCATCAAATCAGATTCCCATCACCCTCTTTTCACCCAATAGCTGAGTTGTCAACCATTTGCAACTGTAAATCTTGGTTGTGATGCTGTCACTGGGTCCAAATTAGCATGTGCCCTTTTAATTATTTCCAAATACCACAAACTTTACATTTTCACAGGATGCGGGCAATATGAGGAAATTACTGAACAATATCATTAATATCACACACAAGCAGAAATCGTGCTAAAAATCAGTCAAAGACACTGGCAGTGATACACTGACAGGAAAATGCCAGAAATTCAAACTGAATTCAGAAGTGCATGTGAAACAAGTGATATCATTACTGATGTCAGAAATACCTCTTATGAAAGTAAATAATACCAGAAAGATATTGACCTGTGTAATTATTGATTATGCAAAGACATTTGACTGTGTGGATTATAACAAATTATGAATAACATGGCAATGAATGAGAATTTCAGAACACTTTTATTATGTTTATCTAGAATCTATACCTAGACCAGGAAGCTCTGGTGGCTTAGTGGTAAGGAGCTGTGCTATCATTCCAAAAGTACAAGGTTCGAATCCACCAGCCCCTATACAGAAAATAGATAGAATCTCCTCCTGTGCTATATACTGCCTCTAAAAACCCACTGGAGGGTTAGCTATGAGTTGGTTTCAACTCCTTCGTATGCAACCACAGACAACATACCTAGACCAAGAAAAGGCAGTCATTCAAACATACCAACAGGGTACTGGGTGGCTTAAAATCTGAAAAGGTGTACATCAAGATTACATCTTTTCACCATGCTTTTCCATCTGTATGCTGAGAAAATAATTATAGAGGCTGGTCTGTCAATTTGCAGTACAGAGATAACTTGGAGTTGCTATGATGCTAAACACTGCGAGAGTGATGTGTCAAACGCCATAATGGTTACCCATGGTGGACAGTGGTTAGTGGAGCTAAACAGATTAAGACAGGCTTGGAAGCAGAAGTGCCCTCCACTTCCTAAACAGAGTGCCTCTGGAAACTCTGAACTTAGAGAAATAATGATAGTTACATAACAGGGTTCAGTCTTTTGTTCATAGGGTTATTATGAGTTGTCCTCGACTTGACAGCACTTAAAAACAACAAACTATATGAAGAAAAATATAGTGGAGCAAACTCATTAACAATCTGCAATGTGAAGATGACACATCTTCACTTCTAATAAGTAAAGCAGACTCAAAATACTTAGTTATGTATATCAGACCATCAGGATAGCTTAGGACCAAGCAGTGTTTTATTCTGTCATACATAGGGCTGCTGTGAGGTAGAACCAACTTGATGACACTTAACAATAGCACATTGTGGAGACGTGCATAGCGATAATTTGTGTGAGCTTTTCTATAACCAGACTCTTCTAACTCCCCTACTTCCTACCCTTCGCCCCCAACCCCCACCATATAGCCACAAGGGAGTTCTGGTGGATTAGTGGGTAAAGAGTTGGGCTAACAGCCTAAAGGCAAATGGTTTCGTTCTATTAATGACTCTACATGAGAAAAATGAGCAATCTTCTCCCATAACATCTGAAAAACCACTAGAGGGTGAATTTTAAGTCAGTTCTGAATGGAATGCAATGGATAGTAACAGAATATAATTGTCATATATTTGTGCAAAAAGGAAAGAGTATGGCAGAGAGCTATTAAAAGTCTCTAGCTTCACCTCACATACTTAGGGCATGTTGCTAGGAAGGCAAATTCCTTGAAGAACATGATGATGGGAAGGGTGGAGGGTTGGTGAAGGAGAGAAAGACCCTCAACCAGGTAGATTGACACAGTGACTGCTGCAATGGGCTCTTGTGTGTCAGAAAATGTGAGGATGCACCGGGTAAGACAGGGTTCAGATCTTTTGTTCATGGGGTCACTATGAGTTGTACTCTACTCGACGGCACCTAACAACAGCAGCAAGCAAATCTGGCAAACCAGTGGGCAGGAAGTTGTGAGAATAAGGAGCGCCTCAGCTGATTTTCCATTTCTGATTCCATGACACTTTAGTAGATTTCAGAAAATCTGTCATGCTGCACTTTTCCTCTTCCCAACACTTAGGCAAATCCCTAGCTACCCACCTTTGCCCGAGAAATACTGTACAAATGAATTAGATTTAGACTGAATGACTCATGAACTTCTCTTCCTGAAAGTGCTTAAATTTGTAGTCAACTCCAAATTATACTTGGTAATTGAAGGAGTTGCAGTACAGATATCCCCAAATAGCAGGCAATCTAAAAGTCATTTTGACTTATTTCTGGCATACAATGGTGTGTGCTCGCTCTCTCTCTCTCTCTCTCTTTCTCTCTCTCTCTCTCTTTTAAGAGAAGCAGCAGATTTGCTTCCTTAATTAGTTCTTGCTCAAGTTAGTATTAACATATGTTCTATCCTACTAAAGAAGAGAGATGTGGCAGTTTGCTCCTCACAAAGATTTTCCATCTTGAAAACCCTACGGGACAGGTCTCCTCTTTCCTGTAGAGTCCCTGTAAGTCAGGGTTCTCTCAATGGCCTTGGGATTAGTTCAGTCTGTGAATCCTGCTGGGCTTGACACAAGTGGCTTAAAAGGAAAGGAAAGACTCAAATGTAAGTTTTACTGTCAAAGAGAGAGGGAAAGGAAAGTTATGTTTCCCAAATGAGTGATTTACAAATTCTTAATAACTGTATTTGACTAGACAAAGACACAGTGATAGTATTTGTAACATTTTATTTTTTATAAAAAAACTTCATTCATGGTTACATATTTTCTTCCCTCTCCCTTTCTATCCTCTCCCCTAGCCCGCTTTATAATGCACCACTTGTTCTAGATTGTTGTCATACATATAATACATAATCATATATTCCATTTTGGACATTTCTTCCCCTTGTTTTTTCCCATGCATTGTTCATTATCTATCCACTCTTTTCCTATTCCCCACCCCAACTCCCGATGTCAGTCCTATTTTATAACTGTGGTGTTTTGCAGTATTCGTACTTCTGTGACTGAGATAGTTCACTCAGTGTAATGTCCTCCAGGCTTACCTATGTTGTGTAATGTTTAATGAGTTTATTAGTTTTTAATGCCACAATTCCATTGTGTGAATGTACCATAGTTTTTTTATCCTTTTGTTTGTTAAGGGGGCACTTGCCTTGCTTTCATCTCTTTGTTTCCATGCTTATATAATGCAGCAATATCACTTCTTGGTCTTTTGGCTAAGATGAGGTATGGAATAATGCAGCAATAAACATGGGCATGCAGACATCTATTTGAGTCATGGTTCTGGTTTCTTTACGGTCTATTCCTAGTAGTGAAATTGGTCGGTCAAATATTATTACTAGTTCCAACATTTTAAGAAAGTGCCAGACAGTCTTACATAATGGTATACCATTTTACATTCCTACCAGCAGTGAATAATATCTCCACAGCCTCACCAACATTTGTTGCCCTGTTGAACTTTGCTATTAATTGATGGGCTGAGATTATATCACATATTTGTCTTGATTTGTGTCTATCTGATAAATAGGGATTTTGAACATTTCTTTATGTGTTTGTTTGCCATCTGAATGAAGTGAAGTGTTTGACTTTGGTGAAGTGTCTATTCATATATGCCAATTTAAAGAGAAAGTTGGCCTGTCTCCTGCTGTGGTATTTTCATTTGCTTCCTATGCATGTGACAGTTGGATAACAAATAAGGAATATCAAATGTCTTTGGTCTTTGAAATGTGCTAATGGCAAAGACTGTTGCATATCATGGTCTGCTGAATGAACAAACAAGTCTATATTGGAAAAGGTGATACTAGAGTGCTTCTTAGAGACAAAGATGGTGAGAGTGTCTCACACACGTTGGACAATTTATCAAAGGAGAGTCTTTGGGGAGGAGCACCATGCTTGAAAAGGCAGAAGATCATAAAAAGAGAGTAAGATCCTCAAAGAAATGACACAGCAACTGCAGCAATTGGCTTAAGGATGGCAGATAGTGTGAGAAAGTCACAGGGTTGAGCAAGTTTTGATGTGTAGTAAATAGTGCCCCGATGAGTCAGGATCAACCCAGTGATACCTAACAACACTTAGTTTTTACTTTTTGACAGAAATTTCCATTTCATTCCCCTTATTCCTTTGTGCATCTCTCATCAGTCTTTGAAATTTAATCTTGTTGAGAGACTCTTCTGCTCCCACCACCCAACAGCAATGAGTCACTAGAGTTGTGTCAGTGACTAGAACATCTCAAACGAACATATTAAATCTCTACAATAGTTCATCTCACAAATAAGCGACCCCTTTTTTGGTGACGAACATGATTATTTGATCATAAACAAACTTCTCTCTAAATAGGACATGGCAAGTTTATTTCCCTGGCCCTTTTCTAGTGAAGACATAGCATACATCAGAAATACTGCAAGTTTGGACCAATCCACCATAATAAAGCAAATATTCAAGCAATCAAATCACATAGGGTGGGATTTCTAAATTTTAATGCATATAAAAGTTTGTTTATACTATACCAATCTCTATTAAGGAGAATTTCTCTGGGCATTGTGGTTAAAATATTTGGCTACCAACCTTAAGTTAAAAAATCACTAGGCACTCCAGTGATAAAAGATCAGTCAGCCTCCTTCTGTAATGATCAGGAACCATGGTAGTAGTTTCATTTTGGCAGCTTCATGAATCTTGGAGACACTGTTGGTAGTTCTAGTCTATCCTGTAGGTTCACTATAAATTCAAATTAGTTCTCTATGGTGAGTGGACAGTCTGTTAAATAGCAATAGCACCATGGGGGGAAAATTGAAAAATTGTGAGAATTACCAAAATGTGACACACAGACACCAAGTGAGCATATTCCATTGTAAAAATGGCACCAATAGACTTGCTTGATAAATGATTGTTACCACATTCTTTCAATTTGTAAAAATGCAGTATATGGTACAGTAAAACAAAGTGCAATTAAGTGAGGTTAAACTATGTAATTTTCCCACCCACCCACCTAAAAAAAAATAGATACAAAGTGGGTAAAACTGTTTTTAAAACCAGGTATGATAATCATTCCTGGAGGACAACCCTGTTCTTCCTCACATGTCAGCAATTCTTCTAACTGCTTTTCCAAATTCTAGGCTTAAAAGTCAATACACTTGCCTCCTTTGACCTTGCCCTATTTTTTTTCAAATAACAAGTATCAATTTTATGATATTATGTGTCTTCATGTTGTCTCCTCCCTACACACAAAAGTTCTGAACCCTGCTCTATTCTGAGCTAATCTCACTGTCTCCAATAAAACCTGCCCCTATTACTCCAGTCATTGTGTCAATTCATCTCATGCAGCGTCTTCCTCTCCTGTGTTGTCCTTCCACCCTTTCAAAATGAAGTCCTTCTCCAAGGACGGTCCCCTCCTGGCAACACACTCAAAATATCCTTGCCTCCAGAAAGCAACTTGGTTTCACCCTCTCTAGGACAGACCAGTTGTTCTCTTGGATCAGCATGTGTTCTAAATTTTATGTGTGCTAACTTATTTTATCCCATCCAGTAGATAAATACAGAGAGCTCTAGTGGTGTGGTATGTTAGTTGGACTGCTAACCAAAAAGATTGGCAGTCTGGATCCAGGAGAGGAGTAGGATGAGCTGCCTCCTTCTGTAAAGACTTACCCTCTTGGAAACCCAATAGAGAGTCATTGTGAATTCAGATCAATTAAATGGCAGTCAATTTGGGTTTGGTTTTATAGATAAGTGAATTTATGACATTCACTTTATGAAAAAATAAATCTGAATAGAGATAAATAAATTTATGTATACATATGAACTTGTAAGTGCTTGTATTTATTGTTACATGGCATCAAATCAGAACCAACCCAAAATCGACCCTCCATTGGGTTTTCAGACGCTTTGACTACATGGAAAGGAGCTGCCTGTCTTTAGCTTGTGGAGTAGCTGATGCATTCAAAATGCATACTTTTGTGTTGTCAGTGCAAGTCCTTATCACTTAGCCATTAGAGATTTCTATTAAGTACTAAATTCAGAACTTAAGTGTCATAATTCAAGGCCCTTGCTTTTCTTTATGTCTAACTTCTTTTTATTGTTGAGTTCACCACAACTCATAGCCACCTTCTAAACAACAAATTGAAACTTTGCCTTTTCCTGTACCATCCTCAAGTTACCTTATCCATCCAACTTTTTAAGGGTCATCTTCTCCTTTGATGACCCTCTATGTTTCTAAGTATGGTGTCCCTTTCCAAGGATTGGCCCTTATTGATAATAACATGCATACAGTATGTGAGATGAAGTCTCACTATCATTTCCTCTAAGAAGCAATCTTGTGGCACTTTTTTTCCCAAGAAAGACATGTTGGGTTTTGGTACTCTCTGGTATACTCAATACTACTCACCACCACCATAATTCAGAGTCCTTGATAAAAGTAGAGATACTGGCCTGAATTACCCACCAATGAGACTATCCTACTACATCATGATACCAACTGATCCTCACTGTGTAGTTCTATTAAACATGATATTGTCATTAATCACTATAAAGTCAGTCCTTGAGTCAGCACAGTCTCATGTATACAACCCTACCTGGTTCTGTGGTGTCTCCATAATTAATTGTGGCTCTGATCATTTTGATACTTAGAATTACCAGTGACTGATTTTACAGCAGCTCTCTCTATTGCTTTCCTCTTCGTCTGGAAGCTTTGCTGAAACTCTGTCTCCCATTGATTTCTCATTCTCTGCTCTTGCTATGGCTACTTATGCTGCTTCCAGGTAGGTCACAGTCTGACCAGCCTAAGAATCTCCTATCCAGATAGATACAAACAAAACTCGCTAATTCTTCTTTTTTGTTGGTAGTGAGATTTCAATGTTCTGCCCCTAACCCTGTTTAATTTTAATCTGGTGAAATTGCAAAATTGATCAACCCCTCACTAGCATTTGCAAGTTGTTGTTATGTGCCATTGAGTCACCTACGACTCATAGTAACCCTATATATACAATAGCCCTAAACCTTGCTCTATCCCTTGCCAGTCTTATTGTCCCTGACAAGACTATTCCCATTACCCCAGTAACAGAATCAATCCATCTCATTGACGGTCTTCCTCTCCTGCGCTGTCCCTCCACTCTCCCAAGCATGATGTCCCTCTCCAAGGACTGGTCCCACCTTGCAACATGTCCAAAGTATGTCAGACAAATCTTCAGAATTCTTGCCTCCAAGGAGTAGCCTGACTTCCCTCTCTCCAGGACAAACTTGTTTGTGCTAGCAGTCCATGGTATATTCAGTATTCTTCTCCAACACCAAAGATCAAAGGTGTCAACTCTCCTTCTATCATCCCTAGTCATTGTCCAGCTCTCTGATGCATAGCAAGTAACTGCAAAGACCATGGCCTGTATCAGGCGCACCTTAGTCTCCAGACTGACATTGTTGCTTCTCATTACCTTGGAGAGGTCTCTGATAGCAGACTTCCCCATTGCAATTCATCTTTTAATTTCCTAGCTGCTGGTACCAAGAGTGTTGATTGTAGAGCCAAGCAAAGTGAAGCTGCCAACAATCTCAATCTCTTCATCATTCATCATGATGTTGTCAATCAGCCCACTGGTGAGAATCTTTGTTTTCTTGATGCTGAGCTACAATCCATATTGAAGGCTGCAGTCCTCGACCCTTGGCAGCAAGCACTTCAGGTTCGTCATCTGCCTAACGCAGATTGTTGATAAGTCTACCTCCAATCTTGATGCCACACTTCTCCTCATAGGGCCCAGTCTCCTGGATAATCTGTTACGCATATAGATTGAAAAGATATGGGGATAGGACACATCCTGGATATACACCCTTCTCAATTTTTAACCGTGCAGTGTTTCCTTGCTCTGTTCTGATGACTGCCACCTGGTCTGAGTATAAGTTCCACATAAGCACAATCAAATGTTCTGAGATTCCCATTCTTCTCAGAGTCAGCCACAGTTTGTTGTGATCCACACAGTCAAATGCCTTTGCATAGTCAATCAAACACAGACATTCCTCTGATACTCTCTGCTTTCAGCCAAGATCTATCTGACATTAGCTATAGTATCCCTAGTGTCACAACCTCTTCTAAATCCAGCCTGCACTTCAGGCAGTTCTCTGTTGATGTGCTATTCCAGTAGTTTTTGGATAATTTTCAACAAAATCTTGCTTGCATGTGATATCGATGATACTGTTCAATAATTTCCACACTCTGTTGGATCATCTTTCTTTGAAATGGGAACAAATGTGTATCTCTTCCAGGCAAGGTGGTTGTCCTTCAGATTTCTTGGAGCAACTTGGTGAGCACATCCAGGGCTACATTTGTTTGTTGAAATATGTCAATTGGTATGCCATCAATTCCTGGGGTCTTGTTTTTTGTCAAGTCTTTCAGAGCAGCTTGAACTTTCTCCTTCACCTCCACAGGCTCTTCCTTATACGTTGTTTCATGAAATTCTTTTGTGTCCACCAATTCCTTTTGGTATAATGACTATACTCTTTCTATCTTCTTTAATGCTTCTTGGATCATTTAATAGTCTACCCAAAGCATCCTTAAGTATTGCAACCTGAGGTTTGAATTTGTTCTTCAGTTCCTTCAGTTTAAGAAATCCTGAGTTAATCTGGCCCTTTTGATTTTCTGACTCCAGCTCCTTGTACATTTCATTGTAATACTTTACTTTCTCTTCCCATGCATCCCTCTAACTCCTTAATATCTTCATTTCTTCCATTTGCTTTGGCTTCTTGGTGCTCCAGTGCCATGTTTAGAGTTTCTTCTGACATCTATCTTGGTCTTTTTTTTTTTCTCTCTGTCTTTCTAATGACCTTTTGCATTCTTCCTGGATATCTTTCCACAGCTCTTGCTGTCTTCACTCATTAAAGCCCAAGACCTCAAACCTCTTCCTGAGATGGTTTTAAAATTTGGGTGGGATAGACTCAAGGTCAAATTTTGGTGAGTTCATCTACGTCATTGCATAGTGCCATTCAGTCATGTAGCAAAACACAAAGCTATGGCTAGGAACGTTATTTAGAAAAATCAACTTACTGTGCCATTAATGTGTGGCCCTTTTTCAGACAAAGGACAATTTCATGCCCTGTATAGAAACTGATTTCTGTGTTTCTGTATAAGGAAAAAAGAATCATAAATTTTTAGTCAATACATCAGATATAGGGGACTGGAGGTTTGAGTAAGAGAAAGTGTAAGAGATTTCTTTTGCTTTGAAATATCTGTACTCACAAAGAGAAAATGTTATAATAATGTTAAATGGCAACCATAAAATGGATTAAAATATCCTTTTACCCCGGTCTTCATTTTACATTTACAGTAGAACTTCAATCGTTCTCACTTCAGTACTCTGTAAGTCAGATAATTATCTGAAACCCCCTGCAGTACCCATGCCATTTCTGAGCAAAGATTTAATGTCTGTGTCCTATAGTGAGATTTCTGATTACCAAAACTTCATTATCTTTAGGAAGCAGCAGCAATACATTTACTGATATACAGGGAAATTTTATCATAGACAGTTAAGTCTGAACTACCATTGTCAAAACAAATGGGTAAAGCATATTGTGCAATTTATTTTTTGGATTTTTTTTGGTCTGTTTTCATACCCACTCATCTGCAAAATTTGGTAATTCACAATGGGCCTCTCTGTTATTAGTCTGAATTAGTAAGTTTCTACTGTATTTTAGAACTCAAATTGAAGACCTCAGGAGGTTGAAATGCTCAAAATTATCTAAATGATTTTCATTATTGCAGCTCAGATTTTTATTAAACATGTTATTGCTTTTCAGAAGTAATGAACAATAATATAATAATTAATAATCAAACATACATCAAGGGGTCCTTTTTTTCTAAACCACAAAATTGAAAGCCTGATGATCAGCCTGCGTGACCACAGAGTACAATTTTAGCTTTCTGTGGCAGCCTCACTTTATGAAAGTTTAGGCTTGGTTATTTTAGAGAGGCACACAGCTTTCTCACTTATCTCACCCTCTGTCCACAATTTTGTCAAATCTGTTGGCTTCAACCACAGTTTTTTTTGTTTTTTTTTTCTATAATTATATTTTATTAATTTTCATAAACATTTACAGAGATTTTGGGCTTCCACTCATTCATTGTTGCACTATTCTCTCTACCCTCCTCCCAGTTTGTTCTTGTCCAAATGCCACAGTGCTTGTCAAAGCCAGTTCTGATTAATCTTCTTTGTCAGTGTGTCCTTTGCCATTCCCTATCACTCCTCCCTGAGAGAGACTTCACCCTGAGTCATAAGGAAAAGGGGATGGCATATTCTCTTAGCTACTTCCTGCTGAAAAGGGACGCTGTGGGTTTCAGGGTGAAGATCTTCTCTCACTACTCTAAAGGGCCCCTTTGGCAGTAGGAAACACATAGACTATTATGGAGATTGATTTTGGAATTTAGATGCACTCTTATTGATTGTGCTTGGCTGTACATGTTCATATCCTTGAAGATGTATCATGGGGGTGTTGCAACCTAGAAGACACAAATTTGACTAACAAGTTATAAGTACATGAGTCCAAAAATTATGGAAAAGTAAAAGAAAAGATTCTTTCATTGTTTTACAAACCCTCCCCCAGGTCCCCTCCACCATGTAGCCCCCGCTCTAGTCTCCTGTGATGACAGAAATACCCAGTTATATCTCTCTTTTAAACGGTTCTCTCCCTCCTCTGTTTCAGTGCAGTATACATTATTGAACCCATCTTACTCAGTCTCTCCCCAACCCCAAGGTTAGTCCCATTCTACAACAGTGACATCATGTAATATTTGTCCTTTTGTGACTGGGATATTTCACTCAGCATAATGTTCTCCAGAGTCAACCATTTTGAATAATATTGCATGAGTTCCTTGTTTTTTAATGCAGCATAGTATTCCATTGTGCGAATATACCACAGCTTCTCTAGCCATTCGTTTGTTGATGGGCACTTAGGTTGTTTCCAACTCCTTGCTATTGTGCACAAAGCTGCAATAAACATGGGTGTGCATATATCTGCTTGGATGTCAGCTATGGTCTCTTCAGGGTATATTCCCAGTAGTGGAATTGCTGGGTCAAATGGTATCTCTATTTGCAACTTTTTGAGAAAGCGCCATACTGCTTTCCACAGGGGTTGCACCATTTTACACTCCCACCAACAGTGAATCAGGGTTCCAGTTTCTCCACAACCTCGCCAGCATTTGTTGCTTGCTGTTCTGTTAAATTTTGCTATTTTGACTGGGGTGAAATGATATCTCATAGTTGTTTTAATTTGCATCTCTCTTAGGGCTAGGGATTTTGAGCATTTCTTCATGTGTTTGTTAGCCAACCACAGTTTTTAATCTTGTTGTTGTTGTTGTTGTTGTTAAGTGCAGTTGAGTCATAGATAACTCATAATGACCCGGTGAACGAAATACCTGAATGCTTGTATAACTTTCATCCTTTCTCCAGGTTCTTAGGGTTTCGAGAGGCAGCGACTTTGGAACTGGATGCCCCTCCTGCTTTCAAGCATGTTTTAATCAGGGAACTCCACCAAACATTGTCCAACATGGGTAACCATTATCACATTTGGCACATCAGTGTCACAGTGTTCAGCTTCACAGCAACCATAATAGATGGAAGAGAGATTGAGATTATTAGCAATGACAGCTTGTTCAGTTCCACAATCAGCATTCTAAATTAACACCAGCAGTCAAGAAATCAAAAGATTAATTACATTGGGAAAATCTGCTGTCATGGACCTCTCCAGAGTGCTGAAGAGCAGCGATGTCAGTCTGGATACAAAGGTGCACCTAATCCAGGTCATGATCTTCTCAATTACTTGTTATGCTTCGGAGAGTGTGACAATGGCTAAGGATGACAGAAGAAGAATAGAGGCCTTCAAGTTGTGGTGTTGGAGAAGAGTCTTGAACATACCGTGGACTGACAAGAAAACAAATTGATCTGTTTTGAAGAGGCCGAAACCCAGTCTCTCCTTGAGGCTAGGATTTTGAAACTCCACCTCACTTACTATGGGCACATGGCCAGGAGAGATCAGTCTTTGGAGAAGGACATCATGCTCAGAAGGGTGGATTGACAGTGCAGAAGAGGGAGACCCCCAGATGAGATGGATTGATACAGTAACTAGGGCAATGGGGGTTGGTGTGTCAGAATTAGTAAGATGCATAGTAAATAACTGAAAAGACCATGAGAGGGAGCTTGCAGTTGAATGGGTATTAAAAATACTATGAAGTTATCTAATGTGCTGTAACAGAGAACCCAAAGGGAGATGATCTTAACAAGCAGAAATTTATTCTCTTAGAGTTTAGAAAGCTAGAAGTACAAATTCAGGGTGCCAGCTCTAGGTAGAGCCACTCTCTGTGTTGGTCCTGGAGGAAGGTCCTTGCTTCCTTCAGCATCTCTAGGTCTGATATTTCTTGACACGTCTCTGGACCTTTTCCCCACGCAGAGACTAGAGTCTAAAGGCAGGAGCTGCACTTGTGGCAGTTCATTCTTGGGGGTACTGAGGTGCAACATTCTCAACTCACTTTCTTTTTTTTATTTACCTCTCGTGATATAAAGCTCTTACAAGACACATCCTGGAAAAACTTCTCTTACATCTATCAGGGCTGAGATGCGATTAAAAGGCTTTTATACCCTTTTATTTTTACCATTGTTTGGTTTATAGGATCAAATGGGGTATTGTTATACTGTTTTCACATCATGTCATTTCATACAACTATTTTGGGGGACACAATTAAACAGGGATTTGTTTTTTCTTCTACATTCCACGTATCCAACTAGCCCCATTTCTCTAATAGACTCTTCTGTAAGCAAGTATAAAGCACAAAATAAACTTGGAAAGCTCAAACTGTGTGAGGTATGTTTCATTTTCCTCTCCTTTCTGATACCCCTGTGCACCTCCAAACTCACTCTCATACAGAGATCTGCCTTCCTCACTATTCAAAATGGAAAAGCTCAGAGTAAGGTTTATCTTTGGCAATAGGGTAGCTTTGTGGAAGAATTTTCGTAGAATTTTTTTTTTTCTATTGGGGAATGAAAGCCTATGTTTGCATTTCTATGCAGGTTCAGGCAGAGATAGTAGTGTAAAACAAGGCAAAAATACTGCATGTGAAATTCTGCACAATTTAAAGTGGACCCAAAATCTTCTGACTTACTCTTTTAGCACTTCCAAGTCTAACTCCAACAGACTGCCTTTGAGTCAAAAATTGATTCTTAGCTACCCCTCCAGCATGTTTTTGTGAAACTGTAAATCGCATGAGAGGAAATGATCCATTTTCTTCCCAAGGAGCGGCTGCTGGGTTTGAACCTCCAGAAATGTACTGCTTTTAGGTTAGCAGCACCACCCTCTAGGGTCTGTGCCACCCAATACAAAAAGAGCACGGTAAGCAGAGGGAGTTCAGGCCCATATCTTCCCTCAAAGCATTCTTCTCTCTCACTCTTCTGATGAAGTCAAGATGAAGTACAGATTCTTCAACGTGTTTGTAAGATTGGATCAGCAGACATTCCAGTATTTAATAATGTTGTTGTTGTTGTTGTTATGTGCAGT